>NC_073401.1:792500-827500 GCF_028641065.1 Leucoraja erinaceus | reverse complement strand
TTGGCGAGTTTTGAAGAGTATAGGAGAGTATGAAAGAAATGACATGTTGAAGACCTCCTTCGACTATGTTGAAGACTAGCTACAACTAACTTCAGGAAAATTGGACACCGAATAATGGAGAGTGAAGACAACCTCTTTCAATCTCCTTCGACATCCCTTTGACCTCTCTTCGACTATGTTGAAGACTATGACTACCTTCAACTACCTTCGACTACCCTCGATTACCTACGAGTAATATGTCGACCTACTATGACCTACTTCGACTAAACCTACGACTAAAAAAAGTATCCATTTTTTCCATGGCGCCCTTTTTTTTCACTCGCGGGCATTTTTCAACATATTGAAAAATACGCCGAGACCTAGCTGAGGCCTCAAGTACGCGGGGACTACTCTCGAGCATGAAGAAGAGTTACAAAGACCTCCTAGAACCACGTGTCGACCATGCTGTGAGTATGAGTTGAGGGCAAACTCGCCAGAACTCGCGGATTAGGTCGCCGCAGTGGGACAGCCCCTTTATCATGCTGAAAAATGTCCGATAGTAAAAAAAGATCGCCATGGAAAAAATCAATATTTCTTTTACTCATAGGTTTTGTCGAAGTAGGTCATAGTAGGTCGGCATGTTATTCGTAGGTAATCGTAGGTAGTCGAAGATAATCGAAGGCAGTCGAAGGTCGTCGAAGGTAGTCATAGATAGTCTTCAACATAGTTGAAGGAGGTTTGAAGGAGGTTGAAGGAGATCGAAGGAGGTCTTCTACATAGTCAAAGGAGGTTCTCTACATAGTCGAGGAAGGTTGAAGGAGGTGTTCTACTTCGATGATACAACACGACCATGACACTTTTTCATACTCTCCTACACTCTTCTACATTCACAAACTAGGTCCACGCAGTGGGACAGGCCCTTTTATCCACTTTCTTCCTGCGCCACTGTGCCACCCAATATTCTGCCCTGGAGTATGGCATTTTATAATGTGGATGGAGTGCGTGATAGTTCATGTCATTAGTGGGAATATGGTAGTTCTATGGAAATAAACTAAAGATTCAAATCAACATGCTTCCTCAGAGCTCCCCGTCTGTTCAATCATGACAAAGGCACAGAAATTCTAGAGCATTTTATCTAAATCAGGACGATTGTTTTGCATTAAGTTGTTCAGATTTTTCTTTCATTAGATCCATCACCTTTATGCTGCCCAAATGTTTTCTTTCTTCTGCTGCGTGAGTTCTGAAACTCATCACTGAACATTTTTCTGTTGTAGGTAAACTGGACAATACGTTCTATTGCAACCCTTAGGCATCAAGAGTCATACAGCATAGAACAGGCCCTTCATCCCAACATGCCCATGCTGACCAAGACACCCCATTGGTACTAGTCCCACCTGCCTGTGTTTGGTCCATATCCCTTTAAACATTCCCTGCCCATGTACCTGTCCTAATGTGTTTAAATGTGGCTGAAGAATGGTTTCGGCCCGAAACATTGCCTATTTCCTTCGCTCCATAATGTTGCTGCACCCGCTGAGTTTCTCCAGCACTTTAGTCTACCAAATGTGATTAAACATTGTTATAGTACCTGCCTCAACTCCTTCCACTGCCAGCTTGTTCCATATACAGTACCTATGAAAATAATTGCCCCTCAGGTTCATATTAAATCTATCCTCTTTCACCTTAAACCTATGTCCCTAGTTCTTGATTGTACACTCTGGAGTTTAGAAGGATGAGAGGATATCTCATTGAAACATATAAGATTGTTAAGGGTCTGGACACGCTAGAGGCAGGAAACATGTTCCCGATGTTGGGGGAGTCCAGAACCAGAGGCCACAGTTTAAGAATAAGGAGTAAGCCATTTAGAACGGAGACGAGGAAACTTTTTTTCTCACAGAGAGTGGTGAGTCTGGGGAATTCTCTGCCTCAGAGGGCGGTGGAGGCGGGTTCTCTGGATACTTTCAAGAGAGAGCTAGATAGGGCTCTTAAAAATAGCAGTCAGGGGATATGGGGAGAAGGCAGGAATGGGGTACTAATTGGAGATGATCAGCCATGATCACGTTGAATGGCGATGCTGGCTCGAAGGGCCGAATGGTCTACTCCTGCACCTATTATCTATTGTCTATTGTCTATTGATTCAACTATTCTAGGTAAAAGACTCTGCATTTACCTTACCTATTCACCTCATGATCCTGTACACCTCCATAAGATCACCCCTCACCATCCTGCACTCCAAGGAGAAAAGTCCTTGTTTGGCCATCCTCTCCGTATAGTCCTAGTTCTGATAACATCCTCGTCAATCTTCTCAGTGCCCTTTCCAGCTTGACAACATCCTTCCTATAGTATGGTGACCAGAACTGATCACAATACACCAAATGCAGCCTCGCCAATATCTTGTCAACATCAGCATAACATCCCAACGTCTATACTCAATTCCCTAATTGATGAAGGCCAATCTACTGAAAGCCTTCTTGACCATCCTATAGACCTGGGATGCCTATTTCAAGGAACTATGTACCTGCACTCTTAGATGCTAAAATCTGCCCAATGCTAGCATTTATTTCAAGAGGTCTTGTATACAAAAACAGGGGTGTAATGTTGAGGCTCTATAAGGCACTGGTAAGGCAGCTTTTGGAGTATTTTTGGCACTATATCTGAGGAAGGGTGTGTTGGCTCTGGAGAGGGTCCAGAGGAGGTTTATAATAATGATCCCAGGAATGAGTGGGTTAACCCAGTGGCTCCCAACCTTTTTTAGTTCATGGCCCCCTCGGGATTTTTTCTGTGGCCCCCCCTGACATTATTAGCAGAAAAAAGTGACCCCCTTCATTGAACCTGTGGCCCCCTAAATCCCAAATTTTTTCTGTGGCCCCCCTGAAATTTGCCATGGCCCCTTTGGTACTGTTAATTACCCCTGGTGTATGTGGGTGGTGGGACAGTCAGGGCGAGTTGTGGGCATCTGAATGAAAATAAATGACTGAGAAGTAAGTGGGACTGATGGGATTGGTCTGTGAGATGGGAGAGAATGGCCTGCTGCAATATTGCAGGAAATATGAATGTCTCTGCCATGCCATATTTTTGCCTACTCATTGGAAATGTCTGTTTCCTTATATCTCACGATCCCACCCAGTTTACTGTTGTCAACACTTCCAAATCCCTTATCCAAATCATTAATATATACTGTGACTAGTTGTCGCCCAAGCACTGCCCCCTGTAGTTACCCATTAGTTATTCCCTGACATTCCAAAAAAAAGGACCCATTTATTCTGAAGAAGTCTGAAGTCTGAAGAAGAGTTTTGTCCCAAAACGTTGCCTATCTCCTTCGCTCCATAGATGCTGCCTCACCCGCTGAGTTCCCCCAGCATTTTTGTCCACCTTCGATTTTCCAGCATCTGCAGTTCCTTCTTAATCATTTATTCCTACTCTCTGTTTCCAATCTGTCAAACAATTTACAATCAACGCCAATGCATTGGTTTAATTATCATACTGACCTCTTATGTAAGATTTTATCGAAAGCTTTCTGAGGATCAAAATGCACCATATCCACTAGTTTTCCTTTATCAATTCGCCAGATAAACCCTTAAGAAATTCCAGCAGGAATTGTTAAATATGCTTTATCTTTTAGAAATCCATACTGACATGCTCAATCTGTTTAATATTTTCCAAATGTCATCTGATCCTTTAGAACAGCCTCCTGCATTTTCCACTGACGTCTGGCAGTTCCTGTTGCCCCCCTCTCTCTTTCCTTTTATAAATAATAGGGATTACATTTCCCCCATCCAATCTGCATGAATTGTTCCACAATCTACAGAATTCTAGAATATGATTACAAATGCATTCTATATTTCCACAGCTGTTAGTTCTCCAGGATATAAATGATCACGCCCAATTTTCTATGAGTTTTATGTTTCCGGGCAGTAAATTCAGTGGAGTAATCAATGAAACAGCCAGTGGAAAGGATGGCACGTAGCCAGCTGAAGTTAACAAAGTGGAGGACTAGGAGAAGCCATTAAATAACAGAAGTTACCAAAAGGTTAATGAGGCCAAAGCCATAGATGTTGGCTCTATGTACCTCAGCAAGGCATTTGATAAGGTGCCAATTAAACTACAAACCTGCATGTCTGTGGAATTTGGGAAGAAAGCAGAGCATCCATAGAAAACCCACGCAGTCACAGGGAGAGTGTACAAACTCCATACAGACAGCACCCATAGTCAGGATCAAAACCAGGCCCCTGGCACTGTAAAGCAGCAACTCTACCACTGTGCCACCATGCCACCCTGGGTGCTCTGGAAGGTTAGATTGCATGGGATCCAGGGAGAGTGAACCAACTGGATAGAGAATTGGTTTCATGGAAAGAAGCAGAGGGTGCTGGTGAAAGGTTGGGCTATCAGGGGTAACGTTTTCACACAGGGGATGGTTTGTATTTGGAACAAACTGCCACAGAACTGACTGGCTGACATTTTAAAATTCCGTTGTACATGGTTCATGTTACAATGACAATAAAGAAACTATTCTATAGGAGGTATTTAAGGCAAGAATAAGAGTTTAGAGTGCTTCATTGTCATGTGTCCTGGAAAAGAATTATCAAAAAGAAGATCAATATATATTACCAAACAAAACTATAGATAGACACAAAATGCTGGAGTAACTCAGCGAGACTAGCAGCATCACTGGAGAGAAGGAATGGGTGACATTTCAGAAGGATCTCGACTCAAAATGTCACCCTTTCCTTCTCACCTGAGATGCTGCCTGTCCCATTGAGTTACTACAGCACCTAGTGTCTGTCTTCAGTGTAAACCAACATCTGCAGTTCTTTCCTAAACAAACAAAATATATATCGTGTATAGATAAAAACAATGGCCGCATGTCCCTAGTGAAATCAAGGCAGTTGTAGTCCAGACTTTAGTTGTAGTCATAAGGTCATAAATGACAGGAGCAGAATTAGGCAATTCGATCCATCTAGTCTACTCCACCATTTAATCATGGCTGATCTATCCCTCCATCCTAACCCCATTCTCCTGCCTTTTCCCCATAACCCCTGACACCCGTACTAAACACAAATCTATCTATCTCTGCCTTATATATTTCCATTGATGGCCTCCACAGCCTTCTAGGTGGGCGGAGAGAACAGCCAGTCCCACACCTCTTTTCCACCCGGCCCCGTGTGTGCGCATGCGTTGCCGACTCACAGCCCGTCACAGTGCGGTCGCATGGAGGAGACGAGGGAGAGGGCGGGCGTGGCCGTGGGAGAGTGGGGGCTGTCCCGAGGGATGCGTTCCTTCGGCCGCTTACAGCTTGGTGCTCGGGTTCAGAGTGCCCAGTCACCTATGGCTTGTGTGGGAAAATGGCCCCCACCCCGTCTCCACCGGCCAGTGATGTGATGCGCGCGGGGGTCTGGACCAATCGCTGACAAGTGCCGCCCCTCCGGCGACGTCATGTCCGTTATTTGACTTTTCGGCTGAGAGGCCATTCGGTAAGTTGGCGTTTCAGCAGAGCCTCCTTTCGGTGAGTTTGCTTTTAGGTGTCCCACCCTTTCGGCTTTGTTTACGTTCAGTTATTTGGCTTCCACTTCGTTGCTTCGGCTTCTCATCCTTCAATGCCACGTCCCGGTACCAAAATGGACAGCAATGGCAGCTAGAACTTAATCTTGTTGGAATATGGGGAATATTGAGGAGCAGGGGGGCCTTCATGTACAATTCTATGAATCCCTGAAGGTGGTAAAAAAAAAAGGCATACAGTACACTTGCCTACACGAAGGATGGAATAGAATAACAGGGAGGATATAAAGCATTTATGTTTAAGAAGGAACTGCAGATGCAGGAAAATCGAAGATAGACAAAAATGCTGGAGAAACTCAGCGGGTGAGGCAGCATCTATGAAGTGAAGGAAATAGGCAATGTTTCGGGTCGAAACCCTTCTTCAATATAAAACATTGTTTAGGTTGCAGATTATTTGTATTGCTCTCTCACAAACATACTGTTCCCTCCATATCTATTTATATCTGGCCCACCCCAGGAAAAATATACTGCTAGCCCAACTCATTTACATTAGTGTTTCTAAGATCACCATGGATCTTTCCATGTCACAGTATTTTTGCAGTTAACACTCTTTATAGTTATTCCTCTGTGTCTATATTTCATGCCCATCCCATTAAAAGCATTCCCCATGGCCATTGTGGTCATGTCCCATCACAACCCTCTTCTCTGCCTCCTTACTTCCAAAGTCTTAAATGGAGAGAGCAGACAACTTCCAGATCTGGTTGTTTCATCAAAAACTCAGTCTGGCCCTGCTCCCCAATGCTACAGATTGCCTCCTCTTCCTGAGCTAATACTATTTACTTAGGTAATGGGTCTTAGCCACAGTGGAGATTTAATATCAAGTAAGGTTTCCTCTTTGCACTTTTCAAATAAATGACTGAATGGTTGTGTAGGCTTGAGTTGTACCTGCCTCGTTGTTGGTGTAATGTTAGAGGCAAATGAGGCATTGTGAAAATTAGCTGCCAGACACTGTTGTTGCTAAAAAAGGAACTTCTATGAAGTGTAAACACCTATTTTAACCATTTGGACGAAGTGAGCTGTTTCTCTACTTGTCATCATATGCCATCATATGTCATCATATGTTATCATATACCAATAGTCAAAGGTACAAGAAGCATCTCTGATCCAGAAGGAACATTACTTGTATTCAGGGTATTCTGGCCAGTTGATTATTACAGAAAATGTAGGCTGCTTGTTTAAGTCAAAATACCAAATAGTTAGGCTAACAGGCTGCCCCAGAGGAAGAGGCAGAACTGGACACTGGATTTCCATGTGTTCGACTGAGAGACAAACCCAAGGATGTCTTTGAATTTCAATACTGGCCGCACATGCCTGTTGGGATGAGAAAACAATGGGTGCATGAGAGAAATTCTTGATGTTAAAGGCATTTCTAATATCGCAATGATGTGATTATTGGGTGGCAGAGGGTGCAGTTGGCAGAGCTGCTGTCTCACTGCGCCTGAGACTCGGGTTTGATCTTGACCTCGGCTGCTGTCTGTGTGGAGTTTGCACATTCTCCCTGTGACTGCGTGGGTTTCCTCCAGGTGTTCTGGTTTCCTCCGACATCCCGGAGAGGTGTGGGTTTGTAGGTTATTTGACCTCTGTTAATTGCCACAGGAGTGGATCAGAAACTGGGATAATCAATGTGAATGGTCAGCCTGGAGTCAGTGGGACAAAGTGTCCATTTCCATGCTCTTTGTCTAAATTGAACTCAATATATAACACACAAGCAGGCTGTTCGAATCCCAGTCCCAACCCACTGGCTTTTTCCCCAAACTAATACATACTGTATTTAATTCCCAATCATTTCTCTAACTGTTTTTCAGGTCTTACATTCAGGAACTATTTTATCCAAGCAATAACAACATGGGAAACAACATTAAAGAAACACCTCATATATACTCAACCACTTTAAAAGCAGATTTATCCGTGATATTACAGAATTAATATTTATTTATACGTTATATCTGTAAACAAGATTAGAGTACTGGACAGCTCCCCAACACCATGTCTGAAATAGTGGAATCCTTTGGGCTGGGACATTTCCTTTCAATTAGTTAGTTGAACAGCAAGATGGCAGTCCTGTGGCACTCCAGAATGCTTGCCTCTGCCTAGGTACAATCACCTCCTCTCTGAATGATAAAGTGCTGGCTCGAAGGGCCGAATGGCCTCCTCCTGCACCTATTTTCTATGCAGCACCTACCCTGCACTAGCCATAAAATCCAAAGGACTGCATTTCAGCTTGAATATTGACCGGCTGTGAGTTAAGAGAAGCAGCTTATTTTGAGTTGACATTAAATTATTTATCGTTTAAATGATGATCTATTGCTTGGAGCTGAGGTTCAGTTACCTCTCAGCATGTTATGCCATTACGTACAGCAATCAAATAACACCGGGCTGGCAAGCAGCTACATTATCATTCACCGAGAAACCCAACAGAATGCACATTCTCAAGTTACCTACATGGTCTCAATTGGACTGGAAGGGATAAATGAAAACAAAGTATATTTGTCGAGCACCTTTCTGGCAAAGCTCTGTACAACCAATTAAATGCAAATAATTCCTGGTGTTTTGCAGGAAACCAATGAGTTAAAAGGAGCCGAACTAGAAGATAGACACAAAATGCTGGAGTAACTCAGCGGGACAGGCAGCATTTCTGGAGAGAAAGAATGTGTGACGTTTCGGGTCGAGACCCTTCTTCAGACTGAGAGTCAGGAGAGAAGGAGACACAGAGAGATGGAAGGGTAAGGTGCGAAAACGAGAGATCAAAGGGGCCGAAGCTCAAGGTAAATGTGGAATGGATCATTGTTAGCTGAGGAGAAGGTGACAACGTGGCATACAGTCAGTAACATTTAAAGTGTTTAACAACTGGAATATCGGGTAGGTTTGGGCAGACTGAGCGGAGGTGTTTAGTGAAACGATCGCCAAGCCTGCGCTTGGTCTGGCTGATATATAGGAGTCCACACCTGGAACAGGTGTAAGTGAACCTCTGCCATTGGGGTACTTGGACAGAGTCGAGGGAGGAGGTATAGGGACAGGTGTTGCATCTCCTGCGGTTGTAGGGGAAGGGGGTGTTTTGGGTGGGAAGGGATGAGTTGACCAGGGAGTTGCGGAGGGATTGGTCTCTGCGGAAAGTGCAAATGGGTGGAGATGGGAAGATGTGGCTAGTGGTGGGATCCTGTTGGAGGTGGGGGAAATGTTGAAGGATTATGTGCTGTATGCGACGGCTGACGGGGTGAGAGGTGAGGACTAGGGGGGACTCTGTCCCTGTTGCAACTGGGGGGAGCTACGGAAATACTGGGGGGAGCTGCGGAATACTAAGGAGACACGTGTGAGGCCCTCATCTATGATGGAAGAGGGAAATCCACATTCCCAAAAGAATGAGGACATCTCAGATGTCCTGGTATGCAGATGTAGCATAGACGGAGGAGTTGGGATTAGGCAGGGTGGGAAGAAGTGTAGGCTAGATAGCTGTGGGAGGCAATAAGTTTATAATTGATGTCAGACAATAGTCTACCTCCTGTGATGGGGACGGTGAGATCAAGAAACGAAAGGGAGATGTCGGAGATGGTCCAAGTGATTTGAGTGCAGGATGAAGATTAGTTGTGAAGTTAATGAAGTCCATGAGTTCTGCATGGGTGCAGGAGGTAGCACTGATGCAGCTGTCAATGTAGCAGGCATAGAGTTGGGGGATAGGGCCAGTGTACACCTGGAACAGGGATTGGTCAACGTACCCTACAAAGAGGCAGGCATTGCTGGAGCCCATGCGGGTGCCTATAGCTACTCCTTGCACTTGAAGGAGGTGGGAGTAGATAAAGGAGAAATGAACAGTTAACAAGGTGAGAAGGCTGCACAAATATATTCCCATCCTCAGTGATGACAGGACAGGACATGTGACTACTGAGGTTAACAACAACATTTTCACAACCATGTTTAGCCAGACGTGTTTCTTCCTGAGTTGTCCAGCATCACAGAAGCTGTTCTTCAGTGAGCTCAATCCAATCCTTGTGACACTGAGAGGCAGCTGGCAACACTTGATACTGCAGAAGCTATGGGACCACACACATGTGCTCCAGAATTAGCCTGCCTCTAGACAAGCCATTCCAATGGAGTTATATCAGCAGCAGCAAACTGGTATTTATTGACAATGTGGAAAATTGGCCAGGGTAACCTTGCTCAGCAAAAGTCAAATCCCATCTGATCGATTACCATCCAATCAACCTGCTAACCACCAGGAATAACAACCAATACCTGCTCACTGGTGCTCCAGAGGATCTGCAGGATCACTCGGTGGCAAACTTCATGCAAACATAAACCAATGTGAAATGAGATTGAAGATAGACACAAAGTGCTGGAGTAACTCATTAGCTCAGGCAGAAAGCCTGGGTGACGTTTTGGGTTGGAACCCTTCTTCAGTCTTCAGAATGAGAGTGATTGACGTTGACATCAAGGCAACATTTGACCAAGGTTGGCACCAAGGAACCTTAATGAAGAGAAATAGTCCAACGGTTAGTCATAGATTGCACAAAGGAAGATGGGTGTGATTGTCAAAGTTCAGTCAACCCATCCCCACGGTACCACTGCAGGCCAGTGTCCTGAGCCCAGTATTGTGCAGCAGCTTCCCTTCACTTCCATTCTGAGAGTGTTTGCTGATACTTCACTATGTCCAATTCTACTGCGGCTGACAATAGTCCATGCCCGCATGCAGGAACCCACTGGAGCTTGAGGCATACGGGCCGCGCGGGGCCTGTTCCACTTCGAAACACGGAGGCGTATGGAGTTGTGCAGGACTGGTCACGACATCGCGCAGAGCTCCGAAAGACCCGCACTGTCCGAAAATTCCGCCCGCCAATGGCCTGTTGGCCCGTGTAAAAGGACTTACTGCACACACACAAGTCTTTTACTATAACTGTTTATTAGGTAACTGTTAATCACTATGCTGTAGCTGTCCGTGGTCATCACTGGAGCTAGAGAGCGAGCTAGAGGTGGGGACACTACAATTATACTGGAGACAATGGGGAGTGGTTAGTAATACGGGAGGTCACTATGGTTAAAGGAACATGCACTGATCTACATCCTTCCTCTTGGAAACAAAAGCATGGCAGGTACTATACAGAGTGACCACGGCTCATACGCTACGAACACCAACCGCACCGGCAACAGTACAACACTATGCGAATTCCCCGTAGCGGACAGGCGGCCTGACCAGCCGGCCAGAGCGGGTGCGTAAACCGCCCTCCTCCTCATCGTCAGGAACAGAAGGGACGGCAGCCGGGGGATGGGCAGGAGAGGCGGGCGGAGGAGAATGCGGGGCTGCGGGTGGAGAACCAGGTTTGGCAGGGGAGGAAGGTTTTGCGGGCGATGCTGGCTTGACAGGCGAGGCAGGGGAACGGGCGGACAGTTGTGAGGGGAGGGTGCATGGCATGCGAGGCGTAGACGGGGCCTGAGGGGCCACGGGAGGTCTGGAAGAGATGGGGGGGTGAGATGGATCCGCGGGAGGCGGAGCGGGCTCATTCACAAGGAGTAAGTGCTGGCGGGAGCGACGGTAGATAGCCCCCTCGTAGTCGACGAAATAGGAGCGCGGAGAACCGGCGTCTCCGACTACGACTGCCAGGCGGTAGTGGCCAGTGGGGGACTGCATCCGGACAACCTGCCCCGGGAGCAGACGTGGAAGTAGGCGGGCAGATTTGTCGAAGGAGCGCTTCTGGGTGTCCTGTTTTTTTGCAATGCGCTCAGTGACAGTGGCAGGATTTTGTACAGAGGGCTTGAGGGACTGCTGGGAGACCGGCAGGGGAGGTCTGGTGGTGCGAGACATGAGGCGTTGGGCAGGGGAACCGAGCGCAGGGTCGCGGGAAATGTTGCGGAGGTTAAGCAGGGCAAGGTGGAAATCGGCACGGAACAGGCGGCAGTGTTCCAGAAGCTCCTTGGCGCTACGTACGGCCCGCTCAGCAAGTCCGTTGCTCTGAGGAAACTCGGGGCTGCTGGTGATGTGGTGAAAGTTCCAACGGGCAGCAAAGGTTTTAAACTCATCGCTGGAGAATTGGCTGCCGTTGTCGGACCGGAGGGTCACCGGGGAGCCGAAGGTGGAAAAGTGACGGCGAAGTTTCCCGATGACGGCGGCAGAGGTGATGGAGGTCAGCTGGTCGACCTCGAACCAGCTGGAATACGAGTCCACCAGGACCAGGAAGTGCTTTCCGCGCCACTCAAAGAGGTCGGTGGCAACGGCCATCCATGGGAGCTCTGGAGCCGGCGGCTGCAGGAGAGGCTGGCGCTGCTGATGGGGGTGCAGGGTGTTGCAGGCAGCGCAGGCGGAGACCCTGTCACGGATGTCCTGAGCCATGCCAGGCCAGTAGAATTGGCTTTGGGCATGGGAGAGGGTAGCTTCCACCCCAGGGTGGCCGCTGTGAGCAGTCTGGAAATAGTGATCCCGGAGTGCGGCAGGCACCACGACTTTGTGACCCTTTACCACCACGCCGGCGTGAAGCACCAGTTCGTCGCGAACGAGGAAATATGGTGCCGCGCCAGCAGGCAGTTCGGAGCGACGGTCAGGCCAACCACGGCGGATAACGTCCGCAAGTTGTTGCAGGGCAGGATCATCAGCAGTGTGTTGGACCAGGGACTGCATTTGCTGTGAAGGAACAATGTTGACGTTTAGTACCAGAAGGTCGGAGGATTCGTACGGGTGGCGGACAACGGAAGGCAGAGGAGCACGAGAAAGAGTGTCAGCTACAAACATGTCTTTGCCCTTACGGTAGACGATCTGGAACGTGAAACGCTGGAGCTGCAGCATCATGCGCTGCAACCGGGAAGAAGCAACATGGATAGGTTTATTAAGGATTGTCACCAACGGCTGGTGGTCAGTCTCGATGGTGAAAGAGTTGCCGAGGATGTAGTCTTTAAACTTGGAGCAAGCGAAGACCACGGCAAGCAGCTCTTTTTCAATCTGGGCATATCGCTGCTCGGCAGGGGTCATGGTGCGTGAAGCGTAGGAGACGGGCAGCTGAAGGTTGTCATAAAGCTGCAGGCAGGCGGCACCGAGACCAAACTTCGAGGCATCGCAAGTGAGGATAATGGGTCGGTGCAGGTCGAAAAATTTCAAAGTCGGGGTAGCGGCAAGCTTTAGCTTCAGAGTCACGAAAGCTGACTGGTGGTGCGGGAGCCAGACCCACGCGGAGTCCTTTTTGATTAGTTCCCGAAGGGGGGCACTCAGTTCACTGAGGTCGGGTATGAATTTACCCAGGTAATTGACCATGCCCAGGAAACGCTGCAGGCCAGGGACGTCGGTAGGAGCGGGCATGTCAGTGACTGCTGACGTTTTCTGGGGGTCGGGTTTGAGACCCCCAGCCGTGAAGACATGGCCAACGTAAGTGACTTCTGGAACCCGGAATCGGCATTTCTTCGGGTTCAGCTTGAGGTTTATCACCCGCGCCCTGTCCAGGACTTTGCGGAGGTTCAGGTCGTGCTCAGCAACGTCCCTCCCGTACACCAGAATGTCATCCACGATGATGGCGCACGGTAAGCCGGCAAACAGTTGCTCCATGGTGCGCTGGAAAACCTCGCTGGCAGAGTTGATTCCAAACGGCATGCGGAGGAAACGGAACCGGCCGAAGGGAGTGCTGAAAGTGGTGAGGAATGAGGAGCGTTCGTCCAGAGGGATCTGCCAGAAGGAGCTCTTGGCGTCTAGGACTGAAAAGACAGTAGCAGGGCCGACCTGTGCAGCAACGTCCTCTACCGTCCGCATGGGGTAGTGGGGGCGCTTGATGGCAAGGTTGAGGTCCTTGGGGTTAATGCAGATCCGGATCTCGCTTTTGTCCTTTTTGGCTGCGACGACCATGGTGGAGACCCACCTGGTGGGAGCGCTCACCTCCTTGAGGATGCCCATGGTCACCATATCGCGCAGAGTAGACTCCACGCGGCCCTTCATGGCAAAGGAGACGCGGTGTGCCGGTCGAATCACCGGGTCGACGCTCGGGTCGACAACAATCTTGTAGTCGCAGGGCAGCTTGCCCAGAATGTCATCAAAACGGTCGGGGTATTCAATAAGTGGGTCCATGGGGGCCTGCACCAGGTGAATGCTGTGGTGGAATGAGACTAGCCCCAAGTCCTGACACGCACGGGCGCCCAGCAGGGTGACGTTGTCAGAGTCCAGCAGGTGGAAAGTGAGGGGCCGAGAGGTCTCTAGAACTGTGCAGATAAGAGTTGCCTTACCCACGGGAACCAGGACGCCCCCCCCGTAGGCATGGAGGCAGGTGTCGCCAGGAAGAACTTTCTCACCAGATCTGATCTGCTTGAAAAGGCTTATTGACATAACATTGGCGAAAGCGCCAGTATCGACCTTGGCTGAAAAGGAATGGCCGTTCACAGTAACATGCACAGAGGGATCCGTAATCAGAGCAGGTGTACCCAAAAGTGAAAAAATAGTTGGATCTTCACGAGAGGGGAGTGCATCAGAGTCTTGGAGCTCCTCCAGCTCGTACTGAGGAAGCAGAGCGCTATCAGGGAGTGCAATGTTGTTTAGTTCGGCAAGGTTGTTTAGACTCCTTCTTGGAGCAGGGACTGGCTTCCCACGGGAACGGCAGGCGGCAGAAAAGTGGCCGAGTTTGCCACAGGAAAGACAGGTCTTGCCCTGTGCGGGGCAAATGTTTGAGGGATGAGCCGTAAAAAAGCAGTTAGGGCAGCGTCGCGGGACAGTGGAGGTGGCGACTTTCATGGGGAGAGCCGCGGGGTTGCGTCGCGTAGTCAGGCGACCGGCTTGACCGGTGAAGTTAATGTCCTGGGGAGCCTGTCTGGACACGGAACCAACGGCTTCAGACATGCGTGCAGAATACATAGCATCCCGCAGTGTCAGATCGGGTTTCACTAAGAGTTGCTCACGCAGTCTATCGTTGCGGAGACCATTAACCAGGACGTCCCTAATTAATTCGTCAGGGGTGATTGTGTCAAGGCGGCAGCGCTGAGCCAGGTGATGCAAGGCGGCAATGTATGTGCCGACAGGCTCGCCTGGCAGCTGCTGCCTCTGGAAGAATTTGAAGCGTTCGATGATGTTGTTGGTAGGAATATCACAGAGGGCAGCGAACTTATTAAGGAGACATACCGGGTCGTTGCGGTCCTCTCCGGCGGCGAAATGGAACGATGCATACTGATCCATAGCTGCAGGTCCCGCGAGGTTGAGCAATAGGTGAGCCTGTACAGCAGGAGTGGCATCAGGATGGGCGATAGCAATGTAATGCTCGTAATCGCGCTGGAACACGGTCCAGCGATAGACAATGTCCGTGTCGAACACCAACTGGTCTGGTCGACGACAGTGGTGGGACATGATAAAAGAAGGGAGGGAAGGACTGGGAGAAAGAAATGATAAAACAAAAACCGATGAACAGGAGACGCAAGTCTACCACTATGACACCATGTAAAAGGACTTACTGCACACACACAAGTCTTTTACTATAACTGTTTATTAGGTAACTGTTAATCACTATGCTGTAGCTGTCCGTGGTCATCACTGGAGCTAGAGAGCGAGCTAGAGGTGGGGACACTACAATTATACTGGAGACAATGGGGAGTGGTTAGTAATATGGGAGGTCACTATGGTTAAAGGAACATGCACTGATCTACAGCCCGCGTACGCACACAGGCGCATAGAGGGCATATGCAGCATCTTGATGGCGTACGCAACGACTTGACATCGTACACAGTGTCTTGGCGGCGTACACCTAGTGCGTGGCGTTGCGCGATGACGTCACCGTTGCGTGATGACGTCACCGCCTGACGCCGTGCGACGCCTAAATTCAGTCGGCCCGCCTCCTGCCCAGCTGATTGATGAGTATGACGTAAATTACGTCACGCGCGAACTTACCGCGTACTTACCGCAAACTTAGCGCAAACTCCGCTTCCGTCTGGTCGTGCCAAACGCATGCAGTCGCAAGCAAGTGGGACAGGCCCTTTAGAAATCAAAAGGACGGCACAGTGATGCAGTGGTAGTCGCTGCCTTACAGCACATGCAGCACCGGAAATCCGGGTTCGATCACAACTGCGGGTGCTGTCCGTATGTTCTCCCTGTGACCGCGTGGGTTTTCTCTGAGATCTTCAGTTTCCCCCCACACTCCAACAAACGTACAAGTTTGTAAGTAAATTAGTTTGGTATGTGTAAATTGTCCCGAGTGTGTGAAGGATAATGTTAATATGCGGGGATCGTAGGTCAGTGCAGGTTCGGTGGGCTGAAGGGCCAGTTTCCCCGCTGTATCTCTAAAACTAAAAACTAAAAGTAAAAGCTGATGATCGAGGAAAAAAAGCAAACAGATAAAGTGTAATCAGGAGGACAGTCAGACTGGTAGAAGAACTGGGAAGGGGGTGGGATGGAGAGTGAGGGAAATGAAGCGTTACTTGAAGTTAGAGAAGTCAATATATAGATATACTGTACATATAAATATATAAAATTCTTATTTTTGAACAGGCTAGATGCAGGAAAATTGTTCCCGATGTTGGGGGGAGGATGAGGGTTCCAGAACCAGGGGTCACAGTTTAAGAATAAGGGGTAGGCCATTTAGGATTAAGATGAGGAATAACTTTTTCAGCCAGAGAATTGTAAATCTGTGGATTTCTCTGCACCAGAATGTAGTGGAGACCTATAAGCGAGTTTGGTATACCGACTGCGCATGCACAGGTCATAGGACACTTGCGATAAACATTCTTGGCAGCTGTTCTGCTGCATGGACACAGACCTGCGTTTCATCCGTATTCAGGATCGAACCCGGGTCTCCGGCGCTGCAAGCGCGGTTGAATTGCTCCCGGACCGTCCCCGTCCCCTCCTGAGTGTCCCATCCCTGTCCGAGGGTGGCCGGGGATGTCCAGGGTGACCCTGGACTGATGGGACACCGGCCTGGAGAAGTGGCGGCTCAGGCTTACAGCTAGCGCGGAGAAGAAGCTCTAAATCCTCTGCTCCAGACTAAATGGCAGGTGGCACATACTGAATGGTGGGTGGCACATACTGAATGGTGGGTGGCACATACTGAATGGTGGGTGGCACATACTGAATGGTAGGTGGCACATACTGAAGCCACCACTATGTTCTGATGGTGGGGACAATGATTACATGGATGGGGTGTTTTGTTCCAGATAGACTGCTTTGTTCCAGATAGTTTGAATGTTTTTAAACATTAGATTAGATAACATTACATTAGTTTATTGTCATATACATGGTGTAATGAAATTCTTGTTCGCATGAAGCTCACAGAATAAACAGTAAAAATGTAGTCATCATAAATAGAACAATAAATACAGCTAATACAAAAGAGCAGAATGGTGCAAAGGTTGTAGTGCCATTCAAAACAATGCAACAAAAGTACAATAGAAGAATAACTGAATGAGGTAGAGTTAAGAGTAACAATAATGGCAGCAACTTCGGGAAGGGGTAGTTCAGGAATCTGACAACGCAAGGGAAGAAGCTGTTCTTAAATCTGGACAATTGAGCTTTCAATTGGAATGGCCAGGATGTCAGGCATCCTTGAGGATATTTCCACTCTTCCTGAAGCAACACACCATGAAGATGGACTGGATGTAAGGAAGTGACAAGGCCATGATGGAGTATACTGTGGTCACCAACTCTCTGCAGGTTGCCACACCAGGATGAGCTGCATTACAGCAGAATATGTCCTTTAGCACATTTGGAGAAGGTTGAGAGAATCCTTGGGAACATGCCGTATGTTCTCAGACACCTAAGAAATGATAGTTACTGATGTGGTTTCTTGGGTCACTGCGTCAGTATAAAGGGGTTGGGTTGCTGGTGACATGGATGCCTAGGACCATGAATCTGTCAATCATCTCTCCAGCAACTTCTTTGATGAGGACAGATTTGTATTCACCCCCCTGCATCCTTATGACAATAACTTTTTTTTGTCTTGCAGACAG
Source organism: Leucoraja erinaceus (assembly GCF_028641065.1). Taxonomy (NCBI): domain Eukaryota; kingdom Metazoa; phylum Chordata; class Chondrichthyes; order Rajiformes; family Rajidae; genus Leucoraja; species Leucoraja erinaceus. Next base: position 810,085 of record NC_073401.1, on the reverse strand, counting down.
AAGTCAAGGGCTATATTGTTGGCCTGACACCACGACAAGGCTCTTGATCTTTTGCATGTATCTCATCGTTGTTGTAGATCCAGCTAACAAAAATAGTTTTGGTTACTGCGTAGAAACAGGCAAGGGGCTGAGCACATACCCTGTTAAAGGCCAATTCTAACCAACTGAGGTCTGCCGATCAGAATACTTGATCCAGGTGCACAAGGTGTCTTGCACCTGGCTCCCCAGATGTGCTTTATGAGTATAATGAAGCTGTGATCACTTGGCACGCTCAGATATTGGCAGATCTTCCAGCTTATTTGATGTTATTCTTATTAATGTCACAACATACTTTTAATTCACTGCTTTTACATGTGGGTTTATAGGGAACAGAAATATGAACTACAGCGAGTTTAAACAAAGCAGGAAATAGGATCCAGTGAGTTTCAGCTTCTCTGTTTCAAAACAATTAGTCAAATAAATACTCTGGACCCTGGTTCTAGCTCTGAATTTCCCCACGTTCTCGTTGCTGACTTGGGTCTTGTCTACACTCCCTGTACATAGTCCAGACTTCTGCTGCGAGGAAGAGACCGTGTTCCACGTCTACATGGAGTGTGACAGGTTGCAGCCTCTTGTCGATTATCTGAAAATGCTAAAGTGTGGGTTGCTTTGAAAGTGCTTATGTGTTGCCTTTGCTTTGACAACGCTAAAGTGTGCGGCCTTTGCTTTGACAACGCTAAAGTGTGCGGCCTTTGCATTTGCGGCCTTTGCATTTGGTTTGAAAATGCTAAAGCTGTGTTGCATTATTGAAAAGTGCACTTGCGCTTGGCGGCCTTGCACCCAGCCTGAAGTGAATTTCAAGGAATAGCCGCGAGTCCACTGCCAGCCCAACAGCCGTGAGTGTGTGTGAGCTGCCAGCCCACCAGGCTTGAGTGATTGAGCTGCCAGCCCAAGAATCCATTCGGCCCAAAATGTCCATATTAGCCCTCTGGAAACCCGTCCCTTCAGCCCACAACACCCATACTAGCGCTCCAGAAAGCCCCCTCCCCCTCCCACTGGCCACCAATATTGGAATTTGTGGAGAGGTGGAATATTGCGTTGGGGGACCAGCCCTCAAGTGTGAAGCTGGGACCCAACGTAATGTGTGCTTCTGTGCACCTTCGAAGACATTGTAGCATGATAAATAGGTGAGGTACACTGGATCTAAATATGAGATGTGAGTTTGTGTAGGAAGGAATTGCAGATGCCGGTTTAAACCAAAGATAGACACAGAAAGCTGGAGTAACTCAGCGGGACAAGCAGCATCTCTGGAGAGAAGGATTGGGTGAGTCTGAAGAAGGGGTTGGACAGGCTAGATGCAGGGAGATTGTTCCCGATGTTGGGGAAGTCCAGGACAAGGGGTCACAGCTTAAGGATAAGGGGGAAATCCTTTAAAACCGAGATGAGAAGAACTTTTTTCACACAGAGAGTGGTGAATCTCTGGAACTCTGCCACAGAGGGTAGTTGAGGCCAGTTCATTGGCTATATTTAAGAGGGAGTTAGATGTGGCCATTCTGGCTAAGGGGATCAGGGGGTATGGAGAGAAGGCAGGTACGGGATACTGAGTTGGATGATCAGCCATGATCATATTAAATGGCGGTGCAGGCTCGAAGGGCTGAATGGCCTACTCCTGCACCTAATTTCTATGTTTCTATGTTTCGATGTTTCCAATTGAAAGGGTCTCGACCCAAAATGTCACCCATTCCTTCTCTCCAGAGATGCTGCCTATCCAGTTGAGTTGCTCCAGCTTGAGATGTGAGTTTGATTAATATAAGTTTTCAGTTGGTGAGTGTTGGGCTTATGGTTAATTGAAAACTATCTGAGGTTGGTGGGGTAGTTCTTGAAAGACTCAATCACTGACTTTCATGGTTATCTTCCAGTCTCCAAGTTTACTTTCCAAATACCTCTGAGTTCACTCACTCACATCATTATATTAATTTACAACTATATGTGATCTGGAGTTGTGGACAGGGCCAGCATTTATTGTCCATCCTTAATTGTCCTTGAGAAGATGGCAGTGAACTGCTTTCTTGAACACCAGCTGCTGTCCTTCTGATGAAGTTATTCCCACAGTGTTGTTGGGTAGTGAGTTCCAGGATTTAGACCCAACGATGAAGGACTATGGACTCATAGAGTCTTACAGTGAGGAAACAGCAAGGTTACACACTGGCCAACAGATCCCATCTATACAAGTCCGACCTGCCAGCGTCTGGCCCATATCCCTCTAAACCTGTCCTATCCATTTACCTGTCTAAATATTTCATAAACGTTGCAATAATACCTGCCTCAAACTCCTCCACCAACAGCTTGTTTAATACACCTATAACCCTTTTAGGCTGTGGGCCGAACATCAAAAATGTGTCTAGAAATAGGATTTCGTGACCCAAGTCACCAAACTACATGAACATTTCCACAGATTTGGATGAAATATAATTGAGAAGGAAGTCATAACTCGTCATTGCAGAAAGTTGCACGTTAATTAATTAAACTAATTAGAAAATGCGATCGGGAAAATAAGCGCCATCTAGTGGCCAATGCCCGTATTATACCATGGGCAGCCTATGTCCGTGTTGCAGTCCATTTAAACTATATATTATTATACCAATATATATATGTAACCTGTAAATATGAATGTAATCACATATAATTAAGTATAATTATATTATATAAAAATAATATGATGAATATAATTGTGAGTGTGTTTTTTTAATGACACTGTCGCAGAGGTCCTGCTCCTGAACCAGCCTAATTAATGGGTTAGGGCAGTTCTTGTGGGTTCCTCCCTATACTGAACCCCACTGACTGCCAATGTGCAGAGTGGGGGTGACGGCCATAGTGGGCCCGGGGCAGTGCCAGGCATGCATGTTCCAGTCGCTTTAATAGGAAATTAAATGAGACTGCAGCAGATGTCCCATGAACCTGCCTAATTAAAGGGTCAGAACAAATCCTCTAGGTTTTCCCATTTACTGAACCTCGCTGACTGCCAAAGTGGGGAGAGTGGGGGTGACAGCCAGAGTGGGACTGGGGCAGTGCCAGGCCTGTAAGAGACCCGTCTTATTTCTAATGTAAATGTCACATCCTGGCCAAGAATCGAATGCTCTGATGTTTACTTGATGAATATTCATTTTAAGCTACAATGAGCTTACATTTATGTTATCCCCCCCCCTCCCGATGGTGCCTTTGCAAATGAGGGCTATTACCATTAACCTAGAAGAACCCTAAAAGTGTTGAATTGTTTATCTCTAGTTTGTGTGTGTGCCTTTCAAACATGTATGTGTGGTTGTGTGTATGTACGTGTGGATGGATGTGTGTGTGCATGTATGTTTGGATGTGTACACGTATGTCTGTGTGTGAATGGATGTGTGTGTGTGTGCATTTATGTGTGCATGTATGTGTGTGTTTGCATGCACGGAAGTGTGCGTATGGATGGATGTGTGTGTGTGTGGATGTGCGTATGTGTGGATCGGTGGGTGGATTGTCGCAGTCATTCTTCGGCACGCCATTATCATACGTAATTCACTCATTGATTAAATAATTTGACCAAATAAACAGTGAAATGATCCACATTAAAATAAAACTTTATATAATCATTTTTTCCACAATTTATTTCTTTTGTGTACTTTGAACATTTACAAATGATGCAGTGCGCTGGTAGTACATGCCTACAGTCAGTGTGCTCGACAGTTGCTGTTTGTTGACTATGACTTGTCATGGATCGAAGCAGTCTCTTTGGGGCCGGCACATCTGCTTCACCATCAGGAACTGCCTCTTGAGGTGATTCACCTGCTCCAGGCTTTTCAGAGTCTTGAACTCAATTGAAAGAGGAAAAAGAAAACAGAAAAGGAATGAAAAGTAAAATAAATCAACATCCTCAAATATATCTTTTCATTTTTCAAAGTAACATCATATGACCATAAGTAAAAAGATTTGTTGTTTGAGTCCTATCATTACCTTTCTTCCTTCTAGACTTTGCTATCGCTCGATTTATTGTTGTTATGTTGCAGAAGTGACGATAGCACTCTGCATGATAACCCGGGATACACTGCTGCCTCCTAATAATAGAAGATAATATGTGTCAGGGTGTATTTTACATCTTTTCATGTTTTATATTATGTAAGACAATATCGACATATCAATGAGGAAATTAAACATGTATGCATGTCCAGGTAGATGGGATGGCAAGTCTGCAAATTATCAAATTAGTGTTCATTAAAGCACAGTGAAGGTCCACACAAAACACTTTTGTGTGGACAGGCTCTGAAGAGTGGAGGGGCAGAAGCTGCAGAAAAAAAAAATCTCATATTGCTTAGGTCTGCATGGACTTCAATTCATAAAATGTCAATCTCTTCTTAATGTCAATGAGACTGACACTGTAATTTACAGCCATAGATAAGACTTCAAGTTCAAGTGCAGGAGCAGAGGGTGCAGAATAGCTGGAGAAAGAAACATCTCATAGTACTTGGGTCTGCATGGACTTCAATTCCTAAAGTGTCGACCTCTATTTAATGTCAATGAGACTTACACTGTAATTTACTACACTTGATAAGTTATTTCAAGTTTCATTAGAGGCTACAGAAAAAAAAAATCTCATAGTCATTAAGTCTGCATGGACTTCAATTCATAAAATTTAAACATCTTCTTAATGTTGATGAGAATAACAATAGATTACTACCATAGAAAAACTAGTTCAAGTTCACATATCACCAATTCATTTCTACAGAAAAATCAACCATTTCTCACCATTTCTCACTGCAATGGAAGCATATAAAGTGCGATCGATATCAAAGGTCAAAAACTTTATTTGCCATTTGTGCTTACACACATAGGAACTCTTGTGCGGTTGTTCAGAGAGTCAAGTCAAGTCAAGTTAAAAAGACACACAGAAGACACATAATCTATAAAAACATATACTTCTCTAGAACTAAAAAAGAAAGAAAATGCCTAAAACCCTATATAAAGGGGAAAGTGAGAGCATTGTAAATTACACAAACCCTATATAAAAAGTGTCAATTGCATTGTAAATTGCACAGGCCCAGGAGACAATATAATATAATATAATATGATGTGCTATGAGGTAGGTCAGGACATCAGTTCATTTTGTTTTGGCCATGAGTCTCACTGTGGCAGGGAAGAAGCTCTTAAAAAAGCATGTACTGTTTGTGACGATGCTGTCGGCTCGTCTGTGCCTGAGGTTGTATGTGCAGTTTTTGTGTTTGAGCAGGGAGTGAGCTGGATGTAGTGTGTCTCTGATGATTCTCTCTGCTCTTTTTTGACAGCGCTGTGTATAGATTGTGTCCATGGAGGGGAGTTCCGTTCTGATAATCCTCTCTGCAGTCTTAATGACTCTTTGCAGAGCCTTCCTCTCTGTCTGTGTGGTGTTTCCATACCACACCGTGATGCCTGTGGTGAGGATGCTCTCTATCAGTCCTTTGTAGACCTGGGTGAGAGGGCGACTGTGCAGACCAGCTTTTCTGAGCAGCCTGATGAAGTACAGTCTCTGCTGGGCTTTTTTCACTGTGGCAGCAGTGTTCAAAGTCCAGTTCAGATCTGATGTTACTTGTAATCCCAGGTATCTGTAACTGTCAGCCCTCTCCACCACAGCCCCCTTGATGATGAGGGGCTGCAGGGGGGGTGGATTTTTCCTGAAGTCCATTATTATTTCCCTCCGTTTTTCTCTCGTGGTTGGGGTCTGAAAACGGCCGCTACAGTCGGCGCTATGTACAGCCTCCCCCCCCCCCCCCCCCGCCCCGCCCCCGCCCGCGGAGATGATCCGCAGCTCCGTGTTCGCGAATCGGCCGCTTCTTAATTGAAACCGCGGCTTCACTATATTAAGCCCCTAGGCCCCGCGGTTGGAGCACTTTTTCCCGGTAAGTTATCGCAGGCAGCTCCAAGATTAGCTGTTAAAGATGTATTACTCTACAACAAGCTGGCAATGTTTAATTGACTGTTATGGAAACATATAGTTTAGGCCCTCAATTTCATGATTGAATGAATGAATGAATAAATGATTGAATGAATGATTGAATGAATGAATGAATGAATTGAATGATTGAATGAATGAATGAATGAATGAATGAATGAATGATTGAATGAATGAATGAATGAATGAATGAATGAATGAATTGAATGAATGACTGTATGATTGAATGTATGATTGAATGAATGAATGAATGAATGAATGGATGAATGTATAAATGAATGTATGATAGATTTTCATAAATTTAGACTTTAGATCTTACCTTTCAGTTAGAGTTGATTCCTGGCTGTCTTCTTTGTGTTTCAGCACCTCAGCAGCAACTTTGCTTTCAATACTTTCTTCCACTTCAATCCACTTAGCAGCTCATTCTTCAGCCTTTCTAATGCTTTTTTCACTAAAAGCGCGTGATTGGCCAACTGGCATACAACTCAATGTTAAACGTGCTTTGATTAGACTAAAAATTACCCGACATTTTTCCGGTTTTTCTCTAATTTAATAAAAAATGTGCAAGTCTTCTTCATGATGAGTTTCAGGGGTGATTTATATAATTTGTTTTACACAATATGTGAACATTTCATGTAGTTTGGTGACTTGGGTCACGAAACTGTAGAATAAAGCTCTTCGGCCCACGGCCTATTTGTGTGAAAAAGCTACCAGTCATGTTCCTAATAAATCCCCCCCCCTCACCTTGAACCTATGTCCTCTGATCCTCAATATTCCTTCTCTCGACAAGAGACTGTGCACTACCCAATCTATTCCACTCATAATTTTGTACACCTCTCTAAAAGATCACCCCTCATCCTCCTGCGCTCTAAGGAGTCCTAGCCTGCTCAACCCCTCCCTGTAGCTCCGGCTCTCGAGTCCAGGCAACATCCTCGTCTCTGCATCCTTTCCAGCATGACAACATCTTTCCTATAACATGGTGCCCAAAACTGAACACAATTCTCTATATGCGGCTTCATCAATGCCTTATATAACTGCAACAAGACCTCCCAACTTCTATACTCAATACCCTGATTGATGGAGGCCAATGTGCCAAAAGCTTTCTTGACCACCCTATCTACCTGTGATGCAGCTTCCAACAAGCTATGCACCTGTCAGCCTCGATCCATCTGCTCCACCACACTACCCAGAGCCCTACCATTCACTGTGTAGGTCCTGCCCATGTTAGACGTCCCAAAATGCAATATCTCCCAATTATCTGTATTAAATTCCATCAGCCATTCCTCAGCCTACCTGCCCAACTGATCAAGATCCGACAGCAATTTTCAACAGCCATCTTCACCATCTACAATACCACCCACCTTTGTGTCATCTGCAAACTTACAACCTATGCCATGTATGTTCTCATCCAAATTATTGATACAGATGACAAACAGCAATGGGCCCAGCACTGAACCCTGAGACACACCACTAGTCACAGGCCCCTCGTCCACAAAACCACCTTTCATCACCACCCTCCGCTTCCATCCATGAAACCAATTTGTTATCCATTCAGCTATCTCTCCTTGGATCCCATAGGATCTAACCTTCCAGAGCAGCCTACCAAGGTTGAATACCTTGTTGAATAACATATTTCCAAGTTAGGATGCTGTGCAACTTCAAAGGAAAGCTGCAAGTAGTGGTGTACCTGCAATCATTTCATTTCATTCCAAAAAGGAAGAAAGAATCTAAGGGGAGTAGGAGGCAACTGTGGCTGACAAGAGAAGTTAGGGATAGAATAAAATTAAAAGAAAAGATGTACAACACAGCAAAGAGTAGCCGGAAGCCAGAGGATTGGGAAACATTCATAGGACAACAGAAGGAAACAAAACGGGCAATACAGGCTGAAAAGATGAAGTACGAGGGGAAGCTGGCCAGGAATATAAAGAAGGACATTAAAAGCTTCTTTAGGAAAAAGGAGTAGCAAAGTCAAATGTGGGTCCCTTGAAGGCAGACAAGGGTGAAATTATTATGGGAAACAAGGAAATGGCAGAAGAGTTGAACAGGTACTTCGGATCTGTCTTCAATAAGGAAGACACAAACAATCTCCCAGATGTACTGGAGGACAGAGGATCTGAGGGGGTAGAGGAACTGAAATAAATTTTCATTAGGCGAGAAATAGTATTGGGTAGGCTAATGGGACTGAAGGATGATAAATTCCCTGGACCTGATGGTCTGCATCCCAGGGTCCTCAGGGAGGTGGCTCTAGAAATAGTGGATGCATTGGTGATCATTTTCCAATGTCCAATAAATTCAGGATCAGTTCCTGTGGATTGGAGGATAGCTATTGTTATCCCACTTTTCAAGAAAGGAAATGAGAGAGAAAACGAGGAATTACAAACCACTTAGCCTGACCTCAATGGTGGGAAAGATGCTGGAGTCAATTATTAAAGAGGTAATAATGGGACATTTGGATAGCAGTAAAAGTCAACATAGATTTATGAAAGAGAAATCATGCTTGACTAATCTTCTGGAATTTTTTGAGGATGTGACAAGTAAAATGGATGAAGGGGAGCCAGTGGATGTATTGTATCTGGACTTTCAGAAAGCCTTTGATAATGTCCCGCACAGGAGACTGGTGACTAAAATTTAGAGCACATGGTATTGGGGGTAGGGTGTTGACATGGATAGAAATTGGTTGGCAGACAGGAAGCAAAGAATAGGAGTGAACGGGGCCTTTTCAGAATGGCAGGCAGTGGCGAGTGCAATGTCCCAAGGCTCGGTGTTGGGGCCGCAACTGTTTACCATATATATATATTAATGATTTGGAAGAAGGAATTAGGAACAACACTAGCAAGTTTGCGGATGACACAAAGCTGGGTGGCAGTGTGAATTGTGAAGAGCATGTTAGGAGATTGCAGGGTGACCTGGCCAGGTTGAGTGAGTGGGCAGATGCGTGGCAGATCCAGTATAGATAAATATGAGGTTATCCACTAAGGCGGCTAAAACTAGAGGGCAGATTATATGTCAATGAGGTTAGGTTAGATAAGGGGGAGGTGTAGTGAGACCTGGGTGTCCTTGTACACCGGTCACTGAAAGTTGGCATGCAGGTACTGCAGGCAGTGTAGAAAGCAAACGGAATGTTGGCCTTCATAACAGGAGGATATCTGTATAGGTTCTTCTGTAGTTCTATAGGGCTCTGGTAAGACCACATCTGGAGTATTGTGTACAGTTTTGGTCTCCTAATTTGAGGAAGGACATCCTTGTGATTGAGGCAGTGCAGTGTAGGTTCACGAGATTGATCCCTGGGATGGCGGGAATGTCGTATGATGAAAGAATGAAAAGACTAGGCTTGTATTCACTGGGGTTTAGGAGGATTAGGGGGTATCTTTTAGAAACATATAAAATTATAAAAGGACTGGACAAGCTCGATGCAGGAAAAATGTACCCAATGTTGGGCGAGTCCAGAACCAGGGGCCACAGTCTTAGAATAAAGGGACGGCCATTTAAGACTGATGTGAGAAAAAACTTTTTCACCCAGAGAGTTGTGAATTTGTGGAATTCCGTGCCACAGAGGGCAGTGGAGCCCAAATCACTGGATGGATTTAAGAGAGAGTTAGATAGAGCTCTTGGGGCTAGTGGATTTGAGGGATATGGGGAGAAGGCAGGCATTGATTGGGGACGATCAGCCATGATCACAATGAATGGTGGTGCTGGCTCGCAGGGCCGAATGGCCTCCATCTGCACCTATTTTCTATGTTTCTATGCTTCTTAGTGCTAGAGTGGGGCTGGTACTTCGTACTACCTTCACTTTAAGTACTTCTAATGAGCTTGCAACCACATCTTTCTGGGAGAAAAATGTCACTACTCTCTGTGAAAAAATTCTTAGTACCTCAGTTTTCAATGACTGGTCCCTGATCTTAAAGCCATGTTCCCATTAGTGAAAGCATCCCAACATATACCATGTCATGATGATCATTGAAAATAAGAAAGTCTATGCAAGATGGAAAGCAAATCAGAGAGAGGAAATAGGATGTGGCACTCTTCCAATTTAAATATATATGAATAGAAATTAATATTGTAACCATGAACACATCTATTGCATTCCCTGCTGTTTTAGTAAATATATTAGTTCAACTTAATTAATTTAAGGCTGTTGTTTTGTTCACTGCAAATATTAACTCTTAGTCAAGTCAGAAGATCATGGGTTCAGGTCCATTTCATAACCTGAAACTGAGTCTTGCAACCTTACCCATATGTTATTGCTGGAAGTGATCCAGCTCCGATACTAAACCTATATTTCTGCAGAGTTAGGCAGAAGATGTCTGTCCCATGACACTGTCTAAAAAGGAAAATGCTTCCATGTCCAAGCCTCAATCAACACCACCCAAAATAGATCAACTGGCTATTGATTCCATTTCTTTCAAGGCAGCAATGCACACTTCAAACGTACTCCAGAACAGAAGCAAATTTGGAACATGCTGAGGAAGCAAGGTCTTTAATAGTCCGACCAATACATTTCACTGAAATACTTCCTATTAAAGCTATTAAAATTCCACGATGAAATGTCAAATCATTTGTTTTGAATTAATGGTTTTGTTCACATATGTTTAAAAAATATCAGAACCATTTTAGTTTTTGTAATGCTTATACGAGATACAGAACATTCACCACTAAAGGGCCTGTACCACGAGCATGCGACCTGCATGCGGCAAGCGCGACCAAACCGGAAGCGGGGGCCGCGCGGAGGTCGAGTGAGTGACCCGTAGTTCGAGCGAAGTCCGCGGGAAGTTCGCGCATGACGTACGGTGTCAAGATGCTGCGTACGGCGTAGAGACACTGAGCACGCCCGTCGAGGTGGTGTGCACAGCGTCGAGGCGGCTGCGGGCCGGCAGGCCGTTGCCGCGCGGAATTTTTGAACACGATCAGTTTTTCGGAGTCCCGCGCGATGTCAGGACCAGCTCCGCACAACTCCATACGGCTCCGGCGATCGAAGTGGGACCGGCCCCGCGAGGCCGTACGGCTCAAGCGACCATGTTAGGTCGCACTTGCCACATGGAGTCGCATGCTCGTGGGACAGGCCCTTAACACTGCGAAATGCTGCAAACCTGGAAATTGGTGATTCAATACTATATAAATGTTGCCCAAAAAGTGGTGTTTTGATTTACTATATATCTAAAAGTCTCATCTTGACCACTTCCTGTCTGCGCTGTATATTGATTTTAGAAAAAAAAACGTTACCCTATATCGCTATGATTTTTGGCCATCTTACTTACAGTCCTCCTCCGCTGAGGCAGCCCGAGGATTTGGCCTACAATGTCTGTACTAGCCCTCTGGAAACCAGTCCCCTTGGTCCACAACACCCATACTAGCGCTCCAGAAAGCCCTCCCACTGGCCACCATACTGAAACCAGTAGAGAGGTGGAATATTGCGTTGGGGGACCAGCCCTCCCGTATGAAGTTGGGACCCACTGGGTCCCACAGTCTAGTTTCTTACTAAAAATGTTGACAAGACTAAACCAGTTTAAAAAAAGGTTACATTTTCTCAAACATGTTTGGGATTCAGTGGACTAGCCCTCGAGCTTTCTATTGTTTACTGAATTTTGTCCTTCAGATGATCGAGGAGCTGTGGATTGCTGAATGTCTTCAGGCAAGATCCGTAGGTTTCATTAGGTTGTTTGGGATCAGATAAAGGCACTTAATTTCATGTCTTTTATCTTGACATACATTGACGTCTTTGGAAAGTTGCCAGAAATCTTCTCCTTTATTCCTCAACTTCTGAAGTGCTCAGCTTTTAGACCAATTCTCCTTTCTCTACCCTTTACCACATATCCTTCTTCAGACTGATGTGGGAAAATGCAGTCGTTTGGATGGATCATGCAGCAGATCACAGCATTGGACTTAATGAGCAAACGCCCCGCGACTCCACAATAACTTTCTTTGTATTTGCTCGATGTCGGGCAGGATTAAAGTTGGAAAGACTTTGATCAATCCACTTTCGGTACAAAATCTAATGGATGTAAATAGCTATTTGGAAATCTGTATTGGTGAGTAAAACCCACTTGTTCAACAACCTCGTGTGTCAAGAAGAATTCTGACCATTGGTGCTTTTAAAAAGTAGCAGTGGCAATCCACGGAGCACAGACTATGTGTCCCTGTCACAACGTGAAGTAGAATGATCAGCACACTTGCTGCACACTGCGTTAGGGTTGAATCCCACTGCCTCGTCACACAGCCCAATCCTTTAATTATCCAGACAAATACCAGAGCCATTCTAAATCTTTGTAAGTCCACCACATGTTTAGTTTAGTTTAGTTTAGAGAGGGAACGGAAACAGGCCCTTCGGCCCACCGGATCTACGCTGACCAGCGACCTCGCACATTAACACTATCTTACACCCACTAGGTACAATTTATTTTTACATTTACCAAGCCAATTACCCTACAAACATGTACGTCTTTGGAATGTGGGAGTAAACTGAAGATCTCGGAGAAAACCCACGCAGGCCACGGGGAGAACGTGCAAACCCCGTACAGACAGCACCCATAGTCGGAATCGAACCTGGGTCTCCGGCGCTGCATTCGCTGTAAGGCAGCAACTCTACCGCTGTGCCACAGTGACATGCTTGGGTAAACACTTGTAATCCTGTGAAAGGAGTTAACATCTGAGCACGTCTCAAGAGAAACTGAAATTGATTTTAATAAAATTGCACGATTTGTGATCATGAGTCTTCATAATGTGACCTCCTGAACCCATTCAGAAAAACAGCTTCAGTGACCTTCTCTGTAATTTATACCACATGTCTTTACTCTTTGTGTAAATTCCACAACTGTCCAGAAATGTTATCTGGAGGCAAACTACGTAATGTGATGGCAATCTTCCCCTTCTAATTCTCATGCTCTTTTTTTATTGAAAATACTGTTTTCCACACTTTTATGCTTCAGGTATAAAGCTTTAGCAGCATAGCAACCTAAGCATCTTAAAGTTGCTTTGTAAATTTGTCAGCACTGTGGCTGCTATTTGTATACATTGCGTTTGCATGCAAAGAATCTCACTGTGCCCAGTCACACGTGACATAACAGTGTTCCTATTCCTTAACTTTAAATTTGTTTTTTTCTCCTGTGGGCTACCAGGAATTTCTGCACTTTGAGCAGTTCACAATTCCAGCTGTTTATTATCATTTTGTTGTTTTTCAGTTGGTCTGTGACAAATCGAATCAGTAACAAGTTCGAACGTAACCTACATTTATGGAGATAAAGAACATGTTAAACTTCAAATTCAAAAGGTTAATTTCGCACTTATTTAACTTGCTCCAGCTCCTTAATTAAACACAGTGACATAACTTAATATTCAGTCAGGGGATTTCGTTACATTTCAAATCAGAAATATTTTTGGAAATACCTTCCAGTTCAGGCGGGTTTAGTGTAAATTAAATCCATATGTATCCTATATGGTTAAAAGTCTAACAGGCAGGCCCATCTTTTATTAAATATGATTTTTTGTCAGTCATTCGCCAATTTAAAAGACCAACCTTACTTCTTACTTTTGCTTGGTTCATAATATAGTTCTATGACAGGCACACAATTGATGAGACTGTTCATAAAAATCGGTATGTCTTGCAATTCTCCATTTATTCTTTGTTATTTTCCTTTGTTGCATCCATGCTTTCTCACAACCCTCACCTCAGTTATTAATTGTCTCTCTCTAACTGCTGCTAGACCTGAAACGTCACCCATTCCTTCTCTCCAGAGATGCTGCCTGTCCCGCTGAGTTACTCCAGCATGTTGTATCTATCTGCTGCTATTCACCCATCCAATGACTGATCTCCTCATCTCCTCATCTCCTCACCCCATCAGAGATATTCCCTTTGTCGTATCCCTCCCAAACTTTTGTTGACAATGCAACACGTTTTTCCCCTCGCTTTCCCAGTTTGAGCTGGAATATTAACACAGTCTTTCTTTCCACAGGTACCTAACCTGCAATGTTTCTCCAACATTTTCTGTTTTTTTTAACAAAACCCGTTAAATGAATCATACGCCATTCTGAACATACACACGCAATCAATCATTTTTATACAGCCACTGCGTCAAAAATCACAGAAAGTCTCCACTCAAAAGGGCAGTTGCCAAATAAATTCAGGTCAGAGATTGATAGATTTTTAAATGTTGAGTTAATCAAGAAATACAAGGTTGGTGAGTAAAACTATCACTGAGCTCAAAGGTCAACCATGATATTGAATGATGGAAAAGACACACATGGACAATTGATCTGTTCTTGCTTCTGTGTAGGAGAGAACTGCAGATGCTGGTTTAAACCGAAGATAGGCACAACAAGCTGGATCAAAATTCAGCGGGAAAGGCAGCATCTCGTTTACTTCTACTTATGTTATTATGTAGCATGTACATTCTCTGACACTATAACTTACATTACTTTCTCACCATTGAAAAAAATATTGCCTCTTTCCATTAGTCTTACTAAAGTTAATAACGTCACACTTGTCCATATTCTACTCCATATGCCATCTCCTTACACACTCACTTGTCTACAGAATATTGGGGTCTTTGTGCCCTCATCATAGCTCATTTCCCCATTTCTCATTAAAAAAATGTTTTTAATTAAAAAAAACAACTGTACTGCTGGGGGTCCACAGCCCCCTCCTCACCTGGCAAACCAGGTGGGGGAGACGGTTTAGTCGCCGACTATCCGACCATGGTAGCACAGGATTACATGGCACGCGTGGCGGGGGGAACTCCCCCCGACCTGACCTGACCGAAATGGAGGAATATTGTTTTTTAGACTGCAGGCTTGTGACTAGTGATGTGTCTCAGGATTTGGTGCTGGAAACATGCTATGCTGGACACATAAACTACAATGGTGAGAATGTAGAAGGCATGTTGAGTAAGTTTGCAGATGACACTTAAATACGTGGTATCCTAGATAGCAAAGATGATTGTCAAAACTTAGAGCAGGGTCTCGATCAATTGGGCAAGTGGGCTGAGGAATGGATAATGGAGCTTAATGCTGAAAATGCGAGGTATGTTATTTTGGGATTGAGAGCCAGGACAGACCTTCGTGGTGAATGGCAGGGCCCTTGGAGTGTTGTAGAACAGAAGGATCTAGCAAAGCTGATACTTAGTTCCTTGAAAATGGTGTCACAGGTAGAAAGGGTGGCCAAGGAGGCTTTTGGTACATTGGCCTTCTGCAGTCAGGGTATTTAGTATAGAAGTTGGGATATCATGTTACAATTGTACAAGACGTTGACAAGGCCACATTTGGAGTATTGTGCTCAGTTTTGGGCATCCTGCTATGGAATGAATTTTGTTAAAGCTCGAAAGAGTGCAGAGAAAATTTACGAGGATGCTGCTAGGACATGAGGTTCTGAGCTATAGGAAGAGGTCTTGAGGGCTTGGCTTTTATTCCTTGGAATACAGGAGGATGAGGGATGATCTCATAGAGGTGCATAAGATCATGAGGAAATGGATAGGGTGAATGCACAGAATCTTTTACAGAGTAATGGATCCATGATCCAGAGGACATAGGTTTAAGGCAAGAGGGGAAAGATTTAATGGGAACCTGAGAGGCAAATGTTACACACAGAGGGTGGTGGATATATGTAATGTAATGAGCTGCAGAAGGAGGTAGTTGAAGCAGGTACTATGACAACATTTAAAATACCATTTGATTGGGTATATGGATAGGTAAAGGATAGGGTCCTTTTCACAATGGCAGGCAGTGACTAGTGGGGTACCGCAAGGCTCAGTGCTGGGACCCCAGCTATTTACAATATATATTAATGATCTGGATGAGGGAATTGAAGGCAATATCTCCAAGTTTGCGGATGACACTAAGCTGGGGGGCAGTGTTAGCTGTGAGGAGGATGCTAGGAGACTGCAAGGTGATTTGGATAGGCTGGGTGAGTGGGCAAATGTTTGGCAGATGCAGTATAATGTGGATAAATGTGAGGTTATCCATTTTGGTGGTAAAAACGGGAAAGCAGACTATTATCTAAATGGTGGCCGACTAGGAAAAGGGGAGATGCAGCGAGACCTGGGTGTCATGGTACACCAGTCATTGAAAGTAGGCATGCAGGTGCAGCAGGCAGTGAAGAAAGCGAATGGTATGTTAGCTTTCATAGCAAAAGGATTTGAGTATAGGAGCAGGGAGGTTCTACTGCAGTCTTGGTGAGACCACACCTGGAGTATTGCGTACAGTTTTGGTCCCCAAATCTGAGGAAGGACATTATTGCCATAGAGGGAGTGCAGAGAAGGTTCACCAGACTGATTTCTGGGATGTCAGGACTGTCTTATGAAGAAAGACTGGATAGACTTGGTTTATACTCTCTAGAATTTAGGAGATTGAGAGGGGATCTTATAGAAACGTACAAAATTCTTAAGGGGTTGGTCAGGCTAGATGCAGGAAGATTGCTCCCGATGTTGGGGAAGTCCAGGACAAGGGGTCACGGCTTAAGGATAAGGGGGAAATCCTTTAAAACTGAGATGAAAATAACTTTTTTTCACACAGAGAGTGGTGAATCTCTGGAACTCTCTGCCACAGAGGGTAGTTGAGGCCAGTTAATTTGCTATATTTAAGAGGGAGTTAGATGTGGCCCTTGTGGCTAAGGGGATCAGAGGGTATGGAGAGAAGGCAGGTACGGGATACTGAGTTGGATGATCAGCCATGATCATATTGAATGGCGGTGCAGGCTCGAAGGGCCGAATGGCCTACTCCTGCACCTAATTTCTATGTTTCTATGTTTCTATGAAAGATTTGAGGGATATGGATTAATCACAGGCAGCTGGGATCAATATAATGGGGCATGATGGTTGGCATGGACAAGTTGGGCTGAAGGACCTGATTCCATATTGTATGACTAGGATTCTATAACTCTAATTAGGGACACAATACTGGCACCTTCAAGTCTATGCTACCATTTCATATCTATATAACTAAAAGTCTTATCTTGACCACTTCCTGTCTGCGCTGTATATTGATTTTAGGAAAAGCGCTACCCTATTTTGCGATGATTTTTGGCCATCTTACTCACAGTCCTCCTCCACTGAGGCAGCCCCGAGGATTTTTCCCGATCGATTAAAAATAAAAAGATATGAGTGTTTAAAAAATCTTGAGATCAGCTGATTGGTCCTCTCGCCTGTCAACCATCATGATGAAGGTAACACCCCTTCTGGGGGGGGGGGGGCAGGACTATAAAACCCCGGATGCCTGTTCGTCAGTCAGTCACTCTGGAGGATCGCAAGCGAGAGGCCACAACTGAGATTCTAAGCTGTGAATCAACTGAACTGTGAGTTTGCAATGTACTTGCAACAAATGACTTGTTAGCCCTTAATGACTGACAACGCAATGAGCGGCTTGGCCTGCCCTGTGCTTGAGACTGCAATGCAAAATGGAAATGACAATGCCATGAGTTGTTTGGCCTGCCCTGTGCTTGAGACTGCAATGCAAAATGGAAATGATAATGACAATGCCATGTGTTGTTTGGCCTGCCCTGTGCTTGAGACTGCAATGCAAAATGGAAATTAAATTAGGATGCCATGAGTTTTTAGGCCTGCCCTGTGCTTGAGACTGCAATGCAAAATGTAAATGAAATGACAATGGCATGAGTTGTTTGGCCTGCCCTGTGCTTGAGACAGCAATGCAAAATGGAACTGAA
>NC_073401.1:592500-787500 GCF_028641065.1 Leucoraja erinaceus | reverse complement strand
GATCACTGCTGTTTTTAAGGCTTCGGGAAAATGCCCCGATTGAAGGGAAGTGTTTACTATGTTCAATACTTCTGGTGCAACACTGTTAAAAAATATGTTTAAAGAAGCTTGTGGGCAGCAGATCAAGACAGCAGGTAGTGGACTTTAGCTGTTGAACAGTTTCAGTCAGAGATGCACAATCTAAAAGTTTAAAATGTTGTAGATTCATTAGTGAATCTGGAGGCATAGGTGACAAAGCCATGTTCCCTGAGGTGGAGCTAGACATTGTTTGTCTTATCTTCAGGAATGGAATAATGGAACTTCTGCCGCTGCACCATCGAGAGCATCCTTACCAACTGTATCACAGTATGGTATGGCAACTGCTCTGTCTCCGACCGGAAAGCACTGCAGAGGGTGGTGAAAATTGCCCAATGCATCACCGGTTCCTCACTCCCCTCCATTGAGTCTGTCCAAAGCAAGCGATGTCTGCGGAGGGCGTTCAGCATTTCCAAAGACTGCTCTCACCCCAACCATGGACTGTTTACCCTCCTACCATCCGGGAGGCGCTACAGGTCTCTCCGTTGCCGGTCCAGCAGGTCCAGGAAGCTTCTTCCCTGCGGCTGTTACATGGCTCAACATTGTACCTCGGTGATTGCCAACCACCCCCCGGACACTCCTTCCACCAGGAAAAAAAAAATAAGTGCACAACTATGACTGTATTCACGGAAATATATTTATTTATTGCTCATATTCTATGTCACTCTTCTAGGGAGATGCTAACTGCATTTCTTTGTCTCTGTACTGTACACTGCACAATGACAATAAAATTTGAATCTGAATCGGTTTCGGAATCTTCTTCTTATCGAGTCCACACACAAGATTAGAAGTTGTTCAGCAAGAGCTGAATACACTTCTTGGCATCTGCATACAATCGTGTCTGTCTTGTGCTTCTTGTGTGCGGTGGTGGAAAGATTGGTGAAAACAATGTGCCGTGTCTTTCCACTCTTAACTCACAGGTAGCATTGATATATGTATTGCAGGCATATATATACTGAACTTTTTTCTTTACTCTCATTTATCTTTCTACTTGATGTATATACATATACACACACACACATATACATATATAATTATCTTTCCTTTATTATATTGTTTACATATTCTGGTGTGCTGCTGCTAGCAAGAATTTCATTGATCTGTTATGACAATAATACACTGTTGACTCTTCACACTGACAACCAAAATCTGTGGATCACTTAAAACAGGAAATTCTCAACCAGTCCAAATTGTTCATATTAATTAAATTATCCCAAGATTGGTCACAATTATTTTTAAAATAAACTATAGAATAAAAAAATATATACACAACAAAAACTGGATTGAAATGTCTGCACAGGATTCCTCTTGCTTCGGGAAGAAGCAGCATTTATTAATTGACCTTGATGTCTGAATCTCCCTCCTGAGGTGAATAAAATGCTATCGTATCTTAAAGCGCCTCTTTTCAGAGAGGAAGTTTTTCACAGACAACCGTAATTTATTTCGAGGGCATTGTTTGAACTGGTAAAATTGGTTGTGGCACGGTGTCAAAATGATTCCTCTAGTACATGTACAACTACAGTCAAGTAGGTGTTTTACTTCAGATATTTCAGTGACCAGTGTGTTTGGTTGGAATGCAGAAGCAACAGTTATCGTCACAGTCGGATCTTTTTTAGATCGTGAATTGTTGCAAGTCAGCTGTAGATTATTGCCAGAAATCATGCATGCGTCTGGCTGGACCTGAGATGCAGTAGCAAGTGGCGGTGTGAAAGGTAAAGGAAGCAAAGACGTGTATGGAGCAACTGCAATCTGATCTGACATCAACCGTTCCTCCCAAATCATATGTTTATCTCCACTCTTTATCACCAGCGAGCTCAAAACACATTCTTTAGATGCGTTGGGTGATGGCCAGTACAAACCAGGTGCAACTGGGAGTGGAATCTATCAGTAACAACTTTTGCTGAACTTTGAAGGCAGCGCAATGTAGGTTGCGTCAAGTAGTTGACTCTGAGGAAACTTCAGACGTGAAGTCTCAGTTGCATTGTGGCTCAGTGTGACTGCTGTTCTTTCTGTGCCCTCGGAGCTTACATGTTATTGGTTCCCGCGATCACACCACTGATTCCCCAGAGTATTTCACCCTTTGACAGGTTTCACCTGCAGACACGCAGTGTGTTTATGAAAGCGCCGGTGTCTTGCTCCCGGGGTGTACTTTTAAAGAACAGAGGATGATTTATCAAGGCCGTTCCCTTGGGTGAGCTTAAGTACCAGCTGTGCGGGGCGTGGAGACAAAAGCTTCCTCAGTTGTTGAAATTACAGGTATGGCTGATTACAGAGCGCGTCCTCAGGTTACAGCTGGAGGATGGTTGCAAGCAGTTTGGGCTTCACACAGCGGCAGACAGGGTGTGGCTCCTGCTCCCGCACTTCAAGGGATTCCTCAGTTGCCCGAACATATTTATATATATCATGCATATAAGTATCCGGTCCAGAGAGATGAGAGTGCTGAGCAAAGATGCCGAGGGTCTCTCCCCATATTGAGCAGTGTTAGCCAGTCGCTGCAGCAGCAGCTTCTGATCGAGACAATAACAGGGGTTGTGAAGACGCATTCCCCTCTGTGACTGCATTAACAAAACAAACTGACTGCCATTGTCCCATTGATGGGAAGAGCTTTCCTCGGCACTCTTTACAAAACATACAATGGAACTTTTAAGGAGCATCTGGGTGGGCATTTGATGCAGGCGGCCAGGCAAGTGCTGGCAAATGGCTGAGGCACGATGGCCAGCATAGGCTTAGAAACAGAAACATAGAAAATAAGTGCAGGATGAGGCCCTTCGAGTACGACCAAGGCCATTCAATATGATTATGGAGGATCATCCAACATCATTACCCAGTTCCTGCTTGATCCCCATATCCCTTGGTTCCATTACCCCAAAGAGCTAAGTTTAACTCTTGAAAACATCCAGTGAATTAGCCTCCGCTGCCTTCTGTGGCAGAGAATTCCACAAGTTTACAACTCATCAACAAAAGTTTTTCCTCATCTCAGTCCTATGGCTACCATTATTCTTAAGCTGACCCTGGTTCTGGACTCCACCCCCCAACATTGGGCACATTTTTCTTACTTAGCCTGTCCAATCCCTTAGGAATTTTATATGTTTCTATAAGATCCCCTCCCATCCCTCTTGATGGGCCAAAGGACCTGCTTTCCGTGCTGCCCATCTCTATAACAGCAGCCGGCTCTGGTCAGGCCCCAGAATGCAGTAACACTGAGAATATGCAGGGCCTTGTGGGAAGCCACATGTTGAAAGCATTTGGGTAGATTGTGTAGATCCTCAGTGGGCTTCACATTCTAGCTGTCAGGAGAAGCTGGGGAGAGACATCTGTGCTGTCCTGATATTGGTGGCCCTTCATTGTGTCCTGCAACCAGTATCATTACATAGAAACATAGAAAATAGGTGCAGGAGTAGGCCATTCGGCCCTTCGAGCCTGCACCGCCATTCGATATGATCATGGCTGATCATCCAACCCGGTATCCCATCCCTGCCATCTCTCCATACCCGCTTTAGCCACAAGGGCCACATCTAACTCCCTCTTAAATATAGCCAATGAACTGGCCTCAACTACCTTCTGTGGCAGAGAATTCCACAGATTCACCACTCTCTGTGTAAAAAATGATTTTCTCATCTCGGTCCTAAAAGACTCCCCTCTTATCCTTAAACAGTGACCCCTAGTTCTGGACTTCCCCAACATCGGGAATAATCTTCCAGCATCTAGCCTGTTCAACCCCTTAAGAATTTTGTAAGTTTCTATAAGATCCCCTCTCAATCTTCTAAATTCTAGTGTGTACAAGCTGAGTCTATCCAGTCTTCCTTCATATGAAAGTCCAGTTACAATCCAGTGAAAGAAGTAGAACATCACCTTCTCCTCTCATACATCACAGCGGGAGTGAACTGGACATCTCCTTTGTGGACATTCATAGTTGGCAAGGAGCAGCACTATGGCACAACGGTAGAGTTGCTGCCTAACAACACCAGTGACCCAGCTTCGATTCTGCCTGTACAGAGTTTGTACATTCTCCCCGTGACCTGCGTGGGTTTTCTCCGGGAGCTCAGGTTTCCTACCACACGCCAAAGACATTCAGGTTTGTGGGTTAATTAGCTTCAGTAAGATTGTAAATTGTCCCTAAGTGTGTGTAGGATAGTATTAGTGTGCAGTGATCACAAGTTGGTGCGGACTCGGTGGGCCGAAGGGCCTGTTTAAACACTGTATCTAAACTAAAAGAAACAAAACTACAACACACCTCCAGATATCAGACAGTAATTCCAATAGTTCCCTTCCTAACATTGTATGTCTTTAGATTTGAAACTGTGTACAAATAAAACCAGCCAGCATTGTCACTGAAATGTCTGGCTATGCTGGAAATCTGACATCAAAGCAGAAAATGTTGAAAACACTCAGCAGGTCAGGAAGCATATGGAGGGAAAGAAACAGAGTTCATGTTTCAAATTGGAATGCTTTGCTTGAACTTGTGTCACTATTGTGCCAGAAAAATCCAGCAGTGATGTTTGATTAATATCTCCAAGCAAAATAGAGTCATGTAAAAGGTGCCGACCCGATAAACAGCCTCATTTAACTGTAGAGTTTATGCTTCAGTAATACCACATTGTCCAGGAATTATATCCATGAATCCACTTAATGTACAAATTGAGACCTATATCTTTTATTTCCCCTGCACTTTTGGCAAAGACACAGCGACAGAGAAGGAACAGAAGATAGACACAAAAAGCTGCAGTAACTCAGCGGGTCAGACAGCATCTCTAGAGAAAAGTTATAGGTGACGTTTCGGTTCGAGACCCTTCTTCAGACTCGAACCAACCCAAAACGTCATCTATTCCTTTTCTCCAGGGATGCTGTATGACCTGCTGAGTTACTCCAGCATTTTGGGTCTGTCAGTTGATGATTTTATCTCCCCTTTCCGTCCCCGTACTGCCCTGGGCCTCCACCATTGAGAGTGAGTCCTCACACAAACTGGAGGAACAGCACCTGATAGAAACATAGAAACATAGAAACATAGAAATTAGGTGCAGGAGTAGGCCATTCGGCCCTTCGAGCCTGCACCGCCATTCAATATGATCATGGCTGATCATCCAACTCAGTATCCCGTACCTGCCTTCTCTCCATACCCTCTGATCCCCTTAGCCACAAGGACCACATCTAACTCCCTCTTAAATATAGCCAATGAACTGGCCTCGACTACCCTCTGCGGCAGAGAGTTCCAGCGATTCACCACTCTCTGTGTGAAAAAAGTTCTTCTCATCTCGGTTTTAAAGGATTTCTCCCTTATCCTTAAGCTGTGACCCCTTGTCCTGGACTTCCCCAACATCGGGAGCAATCTTCCTGCATCTAGCCTGTCCAACCCCTTAAGAATTTTGTAAGTTGCAAGATAAATCAATCCAATTTTAGGTATCTAATCAAAAAACACTCCCCCCGTTTCCTCTTCCCCCCCCCCCTCCTCCGTGCCCCACTTGAATACATACATCTAGACACACAATACATCTAGACGTATTTGATGCCTGTCGTTATGAAAGCAAGCATACCATACATCCTCTTCACCACCCTACCTGCTGATGTTGCTACTTTCAGGGAACTATGGATTTGAAACCCAAGGCCTGGCTGTTCACCATTCCATTTACTCTGTATCTCCTATCCCATTCGAGTTCCAAGCATTCATCACTTTGCACATATTCAGGATTAAATTCTATCTGTCAACTCTTCACCTAACTTTTAATTTGCTCTCTTTCATACCACAAGCTTGGACAACTTCCACACTATCCACAACACATTAAGATGCCTCAATATTTGCACGTATGTGCTTTAGGGGGCATTTAATGTCAACCCTGGGAACATGAACCCAGATTCTCTCCTGCTGTCACTGTAGGTTTGGGCTGGAGGTTGGGAGGCTGTTAATATTGAGTATAGTTTCTGATCCAGTTACCAAGCATCTCAGTGAATCTTACAGCCTCACTCACGTCACAACATGTTCTGCTGGGTATATGTTGAAGATTGAGATGTTAAGCCAGTTGCAGGCAAACCTGTCAGCTATTCTGAATTGGCAATATACTATGAAATGACAGGGAGGAAGAAACTGCAGATGTTGATTTAAACAGAACATGGACACAAAATGACGTTTTGGGTTGAAACCATTCTGAAGAAGGGTATTGACCCAAAATGTCACTCATTCCTTCCCCAATGTGATACTGCCTGTCCCGCTGAGTTACTCCAACATTTTGTGTCTACTATGAAATGATGGTGGGTTAGGCTGTCCAGTCTGGTGGACAGTTCATCTGACAACACATTAACTGTGGAGGAACACTGAAGTGAGGTCAAAATGATACTTGGCTGAAGCCTTTGGATGTAGAAGGAGATGGCTGAAGGATAATACACTGGAGATCTACAAATCCAAGTCTACCCGCAGTGAAATACAAGAATATAGAGACAAACCTGACTGAGGGCCTATCGCTGCACTTGACAGTTCAATTAAAAAGTCAGTGTGCTGGATGCCTCAGGCTACAGGTGAAATATATCAAAAATTCAATTTGGAAAATAATTTAACCTTACGGCAGATGGACCGCATCTAATACATTGAAATTAATTATACTGCTGCTGAAGTGAGCAAGAAATTTATACCCAGCAATCTACAACAGCAACGTTTACAACCGAAGAATGAAATAGTTCTTCATTTATAAAATTCTTTGATTGAAGCATATTAATATTTTTCTGTTTAGATCAAGGTCAATTTTCATCTTTGCTACAAGTTCACTGATTTATATTGTAATCTTGTTAAAAAATTAAGCTGAATTCAATGATTCAAAGTGAAAAGGTGACATGAAATAGACAGAATAACATGTTCACACAGAGCTACCTTTTTCCCTCACTGCCAAATGGAATTGGCTCTGGAGCAATCAAAATAATCGCTGTGATCCAGCTCCAACTGGGATTTTGACAAGCTGGATAAGTGCAGGAAGGATATTTGCCCCACTTCATTAACTTTAGACAGGATGAAGAACAAGGTGTGCTCACATCTGTAGTCACAGCTGTGTACAGGGGACGGCTTCCCTCCTGAGTACAGAGTGGAAGCAGCACAGCAAGAAAACCTAGCCAGGTTCCACCAGCACCTGGGTGAAAGGAAACAGCGAGCCTCAGCAGCTGGGAATGTAGAACCAGTACTATACACACAAAGGCCTGTCCCACACATACAATGTCATCGAGTGAAGCAACACATCTCACAGAATTACTTCTTAAATGGAGATGACCACCATTGTGATGTACGACTGTGCAGTGATACCGCACCTCCTCCCATCTGCAACTTGCCAGCTCTCAGCAGGGACGTCATAGAGCCACTGCAATCTATAGAGCGCTTGCAACATGTAGCACAACATGCATGCTCTCTGGCTCATTGCATTTATACTAATCATTGAGTACACAACTATACTAATCCCATTAATCAGCATTTGGCCTGTAGCCTTCCATACCTTGGGGATTCAAGTGACAAATCCACATATTCCTGAAATGTTGTACTACTTCCTGTCTTGACCACCCACTCAGGCAGCACATTCCCAACTCTTACAATCCTCTGGGAAAAGCCTTTTTTTCCACTTCCCTAATCCCAGTTTGGCAAAAGAATAAATCAGGGAAGGTAGTGCATCCGTGGATAACAAGGGAAATCAGGGATAGTATCAAAGCGAAGGATGATGCGTACAAACTAGCCAGAAAAAGCAGCATACCGGAGGACTGGGAGAAATTCAGAGACCAGCAGAGGAGGACGAAGGGCTTAATTGGGAAAGGAAAAATGGATTATGAATGAAAACTGGCAGGGTACATAAAAACTGACTGCACAAGTTTTTATAGATATGTGAAAAGAAAGAGATTAGTTAAAACAAATGTAGGTCCCTTGCAGTCAGAAACAGGTGAGTTGATCATGGGGAACAAGGATATGGCGGACCAATTGAATAACTACTTTGGTTCCGTCTTCACAAAGGAAGACATAAATAATCTGCCGGAAATAGCAGGGGACCACGGGTCAAAGGAGTTGGAGGAATTGAGTGAAATCCAGGTTAGTCGGGAAGTGGTGTTGGGTAAATTGAATGGATTAAAGGCCGATAAATCCACAGGGCCAGATAGGCTGCATCCCAGAGTACTTAAGGAAGTAGCTCCAGAAATAGTGGATGCATTAGTAATAATTTTTCAAAACTCTTTAGATTCTGGAGTAGTTCCAGAGGATTGGCAGGTAGCAAACATAACCCCACTTTTTAAGAAGGGAGGGAGAGAGAAAATGGGGAATTACAGACCAGTTAGTCTAACATCGGTAGTGGGGAAACTGCTAGAGTCAGTTATTAAAGATGGGATAGCCGCACATTTGGAAAGTGGTGAAATCATTGGACAAAGTCAGCATGGATTTACGAAAGGTAAATCATGTCTGACGAATCTTATAGAATTTTTCGAGGATGTAACTAGTAGCGTGGATAGGGGAGAACCAGTGGATGTGGTGTATCTGGACTTCCAGAAGGCTTTTGACAAGGTCCCACATAAGAGATTAGTATACAAACCTAAAGCACACGGCATTGGGGGTTCAGTATTGATGTGGATAGAGAACTGGCTGGCAAACAGGAAGCAAAGAGTAGGAGTAAACGGGTCCTTTTCACAATGGCAGGCAGTGACTAATGGGGTACTGCAAGGCTCAGTGCTGGGACCCCAGCTATTTACAATATATATTAATGATTTGGATGAGGGAATTGAAGGCAATATCTCCAAGTTTGCGGATGACACTAAGATGGGGGGCAGTGTTAGCTGTGAGGAGTATGCTAGGAGACTGCAAGGTGACTTGGATAGGCTGGGTGAGTGGGCAAATGTTTGGCAGATGCAGTATAATGTGGATAAATGTGAGGTTATCCATTTTGGTGGCAAAAACGGGAAAGCAGAATATTATCTAAATGGTGGCCGATTGGGAAAGGGGGAGATGCAGCGAGACCTGGGTGTCATGGTACACCAGTCATTGAAGGTAGGCATGCAGGTGCAGCAGGCAGTAAAGAAAGCAAATGGTATGTTGGCTTTCATAGCAAAAGGATTTGAGTATAGGAGCAGGGAGGTTCTACTGCAGTTGTACAGGGTCTTGGTGAGACCACACCTGGAGTATTGCGTACAGTTTTGGTCTCCAAATCTGAGGAAGGACATTATTGCCATAGATGGAGTGCAGAGAAGGTTCACCAGACTGATTTCTGGGATGTCAGGACTGTCTTTATGAAGAAAGACTGGATAGACTTGGTTTATACTCTCTAGAATTTAGGAGATTGAGAGGGGATCTTATAGAAACTTGTAAAATTCTATAGGGGTTGGACAGGCTAGATGCAGGAAGATGGTTCCCAATGTTGGGGAAGTCCAGGACAAGGGGTCACAGCTTAAGGATAAGGGGGGAATCCTTTAAAACCGAGATGAGAACTTTTTTCACACAGAGAGTGGTGAATCTCTGGAACTCTCTGCCACAGAGGGTAGTTGAGGCCAGTTCATTGGCTATATTTAAGAGGGAGTTAGATGTGGCCCTTGTGGCTAAGGGGATCAGAGGGTATGGAGAGAAGGCAGGTACGGGATACTGAGTTGGATGATCGGCCATGACCATATTGAATGGCGGTGCAGGCTCGAAGGGCCGAATGGCATACTCCTGCACCTAATTTCTATGTTTCTATGTTTCTATCCCTTTGAGTTTTATACACTTCTGCTTAGAGGGACACTTTCTTCAATCAACCCCATCTATGTCCCTTATAATTTATTCACAACTCTCAGGTCCAGGAAAACAAGCCCAGCCTGCCCCGTCTCCTCTCTAACTGAACCACAACATCACAGGCAACATCTTGATCAATCTTCTTTGCATCTGTTGATGAACAGTAAGGCAATAACATGCAAAGAGGCTAAACCCAATACATGTTAATCATATTAATATTTGTTTGTTTAGATCGAGGTCAATCTTCACCTTTGCTACATGTTGCTAATTTATATTCTAATCTGGTTTAAAAATTAAGCTGAACTCAGGGAGAAGCAGGGCGGTGCGGTGGCACAGCGGTAGAGCTTCTGCCTTACAGCGCTTGTAACGCCAGAGACCTGGGTTCGATCCCGACTATGGGTGCTGTCTTTATGGAGTTTGTACGTTCTCCTCGTGACCGCATGGGTTTTCTCCGAGATCTTCAGTTTCCTCCCACACTCCAAAGACGTACAGGTATGTAGGTTAATTGGCTTGGTCTATATGTAATATATTTATATTTATAATATATTTAATATATATTTAAAGGTGAAATTTTAAGAGTACAGAATCTTTATGTCCCTGTTCGGTTGAAAGGAAAGAGTAATAATTAGAAAAAGCCAGGGTTTTCTAGGGAAATTGGACACTTGGTTCTGAAAAAGAGAGAGATCTACAATAATTATAGGTAGCATGGAGTAAATGAGGTGCTTGAGGAGTATAAAGAAAGTAAAAAGAATCTTAAGAAAGAAATTAGAAAAGCTTAAAGAAGATATGAGGTTGCTTTGGCAAGTAAGGTGAAAGTAAATCCATAGGATTTATACAGCTATATTAATAGCAAAAGTATAACAAGGGATAAAATTGGTCCATTAGAGAGTCAGAGTGGACAACTATCTGCAGAGCCAAACGAGATGGGGGAGATATTGAACAATTTCTTTTCTTCGGTATTCACCAAGGAGAAAGATATTGAATTATGTGAGGTAAGGGAAACGAGTAGAGTAGCTATGGAAACTATGAGATTCATAGAGGAAGAAGTACTGACACTTTTGAAAAAATATAAAAGTAGATAAGTCTCCAGGTCCGGACAGGATATTCCCTAGGACATTGAGGGAAGTTAGTGTAGAAATAACAGGGGCTATGACAGAAATATTTCAAATGTAATTGGAAACGGGAATGCTGCCGGAGGATTGGCGTACTGCGCATGTTGTTCCATTGTTTAAAAACGGTTCTAAGAGTAAACCTAGCAATTATAGACCTGTTAGTTTGACGTCAGTGGGAAAATTAATGGAAAGGATACTTAGAGATAATATATATAATCATCTGGATAAACAGGGTCTCATTAAGAACAGTCAGTATAGATTTGTGCCTGGAAGGCCATGTTTGACTAATCTTCTTGAATTTTTTGAAGAGGTTACTAGGCCAATTGATGAGGGTAAAGCAGTGGATGTTCTCTATATGGACTTCAGTAAGGCCTTTGACAAGGTTCCACATGGACGGTTGGTTAAGAAGGTTCACTTGTTGGGTATTAATGGTGGAGTAGCAAGATGGATTCAACAGTGGATGAATGGGAGATGCCAAAGAGTAATGGTGGATGGCTGTTTGTCAGGTTGGAAGCCGGTGACTAGTGGGGTGCCACAGGGATCTGTGTTGGGTCCACTGTTGTTTGTCATGTACATCAATGGTCTGGATGATGGTGTGGTAAATTGGATTAGTAAGTATGCAGATGATACTAAGATAGGGGTGTTGTGGTAATGAAGTAGATTTTCAAAGTCTACAGAGAGATTTAGGCCATTTGGAAGAGTGGGCTGAAAGATGGCAAATGGAGTTTGATGCTAATAAGTGTGTGGTGCTACATCTTGGCAGGACAAATCAAAATAGGACGTACATGGTAAATGGTAGCGAATTGAGGAATGCAGTTGAACAGAGGGATCTAGGAATAACTGTGCATAGTCCCTGAAGGTGGAATCTCATGTAGATAGGGTGGTAAAGAAAGCTTTTGGTGTGCTGGCGTTTATAAATCAGAGCATTGAGTATAGAAGTTGGGATGTAATGTTAAAATTGTACAAGGCATTGGTGAGGCCAAATCTGGAGTATGGTGTACAATTTTGGTCGCCAAATTAAAGGAAAGATGTCAACAAAATAGAGAGAGTACAGAGGAGATTTACTAGAATGTTGCCTGGGTTTCAGCACCTAAGTTACAGAGATAGGTTGAACAAGTTAGGTCTTTATTCTTTGGAGCACAGAAGGTTAAGGGGGGACGATAGAGGTCTTTAAAATTATGGGAGGGATAGACAGAGTTGACGTGGATAAGCTTCTTCCATTGAGAGGAGGGAAGATTCAAACAAGAGGACATTATTTGAGAATTAAGGGACAGAAGTTTAGGGGTAACATGAGGGGGAACTTCTTTACTCAGAGAGTGGTAGCTGTGTGGAATGAGCTTCCAGTGGAAGTGGTGGAGGCAGGTTCGATTTTATCATTTAAAAATAAATTGGATAGGTATATGGACGGGAAAGGAATGGAGATTTATGGTCTGAGTGCAGGTAGATGGGACTAGGTGAGAGTAAGTGTTCGGCACGGACTAGAAGGGCCGAGATGGCCTGTTTTCATGCTGTAATTGTTATATGATTATATGTAAGTTGTCCCTAGTTTGTGTAGGATAGTGTTAACGTTTGGGGATCGCTGGCCGGCACAGATTCGGTGGGCCGAAGGGCCTGTTTCTGCGCCGTATCTCTAAAACTATAACTAAAACTAAAACTATGATTCAAAGTGTAAAAGTGACATAAAATAGACAGAATAACAGTCATAGTGATGTAATGTGGAAACAGGCCCTTCGGCCCAACTTGCCCATACCGATCAACATGTCCCAGCCTCAACTACCTCCTCAGGCAGCTTATTCCATACACCCACCACCTTTTGTGTGAAAATGGTAACCCTCAGATTCCTATTAAATCGTTTCCCCTTCACCTTAAACCTATATCTTCTGGTCCTTGATTCCCTGACTCTGGGCAAGAGCCTTTGTGCATCTACCCAATCTACTCCTCTCATGATTTTATACACCTCTATAAGATCACCCTTTATCGTCCTGGGCTCCTATGAATAGAGTCCCACCCTACTCAACCTCTCCCGATAGCTCAGACCCCCTAGTCCTGGCAACATCCTCATAAATCATCTGCGAACCCTTTCCAGCTTGACAACATTCTCCCAATAATATGGTGCCCAGAACTAAACACAATACTCTAAATGCGGTCTCACCAACGTCTTATACAGCATGTTCCCACATCGCCAACATTAAACATTAACGTTCTGCCTCACTGCCAAATGGAATTGGTTCTGGAACAATCAGATTAATCACTGTGTTCCAGCTCCAACTGGGATCGTGACAAGGTAGATGAGTACAGGTTGAGCACTGCCACTGGCCATCCACTACATCCTCTCTCTGGCCACATCATGCTCCACAATACACAAATACAGCAGTTGCAAGCGGAGACTGAACACACACCCAACTCCTACTGTTTCGCTTTCTGCAAAGCTCTCTAATTAGCCAGGAAATCGGCGAAAAAACTGAAAATGGGAACACACATCTTGGTCACCAGGATCTGTTTATCAAGTGCTAGAGCTGAGAGTCTGATGGAAATCGAAACACTTACCGTAAAAGTCCGTTAAAAAGTTGGCTTGGGGCATGGATATGTTTTCCTCAGTATAAGGGAGCCATTAGCACCACAGTATTTAGCTTTGTCCTCTCAAATAAATGCATCACAACTTTCTAGATAATCATTTATGTTACAATTCCCATGATAAGATTTTCAGAGCAGCTCCGTTTGTGACTGAAGCAACTCAGATTATTTCCAATGCTGATGTTGATTTGCCAATATCTGGGCTGAAATATAGAGTATAATAGTCAACAAAATAGAGAGCGTACAGAGGAGATTTACTAGAATGTTGCCTGGGTTTCAGCAACTAAGTTACAGAGAAAGGTTGAACAAGTTAGGGCTTTATTCTTTGGAGCGCAGAAGGTTAAGGGGGGACTTGATAGAGGTTTTTAAAATGATGAGAGGGATAGACAGAGTTGACGTGGATAAGCTTTTCCCACTGAGAGTAGGGAAGATTCAAACAAGGGGACATGACTTGAGAATTAAGGGACTGAAGTTTAGGGGTAACGTGAGGGGGAACTTCTTTACTCAGAGAGTGGTGGCTGTGTGGAATGAGCTTCCAGTGAAGGTGGTGGAGGCAGGTTCGTTTTTATCATTTAAAAATAAATTGGATAGTTATATGGACGGGAAGGGAATGGAAGGTTATGGTCTGAGCGCAGGTATATGGGACTAGGGGAGAATATGTGTTCGACATGGACTAGAAGGGTCGAGATGACCTGTTTCCGTGCTGTAAATTGTTATATGGTTAAATTAACACAGGCTGAATTATCGATGGAATCTTCAGAAGTGTAATAGGAACAAAGGTGAGAAAAGTGAACATCAACATGTGAATTTCCCACCGTGTGTGAATAAGAGAAGGTGCTAGTGTTCACAATGGTTTTTTGACACTCCTGGGATGGCACGAGTCTGAAGAAGGGTCTCGACCCGAAACGTCACCCATTCCTTCTCTCCAGAGATGCTGCCTGTCCCGCTGGGTTACTCCAGCATTTTGTGTCTATCTACAAGAGTCTTTACCACTGATTAACTCCAATAACAACGCAATACAAAAGAGGACCATGGAAAATGGAGATTAGGTGATCTGCCCAAATTCCTAGTGGAGATATGGATTTTCAGAGGGAGAACACAACAAGGGCATTTGAAAAATGAGGACACAGTTGTCTCAACACATTTCCCTAGTCACGGGCTAAAAGTGGAGCAACACAGAATGGCACTCGGAGTGTGGACACTAGATGAGGGTTCATCAGTAAAGTGGAGCACTGAGATTGCATAAGCTGAACATAGAGTTGTAGAGTGAAACAGTGCGGAAACAGACCCTTCGGCCTAACCTGCCCACACCGGCCAACATGTCCCACCTGCCGGCGTTTAGTCCAGATTCCTCCAAACCTGTCCTATCCATGTACCTGTCTAATTGTTTCATAAAAGTTGGAATAGTGCCAGCCTCAACTACCTCCTCTGGCAGCTTGCTCCATACACCCACCCCCTTTGTGTGAAAAAGTTACCCCTCGGATTCCAATTAAATCTTTTCCTCTTCACCTTAAACCTATGTCCTCTGATTCTCGATTCACCTACTCTGGGCAAGACACAGTGCAGCTATCCGATCTATTCCTCTCATGATTTTACACACCTCTATCTGATCTCCTTTCGCCCTCCTGCACTCAAAGGAATAGAGTCCCAGCCTACCCAACCTCTCCGTATAGATCAGACCCTCTAGTTCTGACAACATCCTCGTAAATCTTCTCTGTTCCCTTTCCAGCTTGACATCTTTCCTATGACATGGCGCCTAGAACTGAACACAATATGTGGATGATAAGGCCACTGGGCGGCAGTCATTTAGGCAAGAGGTCTTGCTTTTCTTTGGGTGATAGTGGTCTTCTTGAAGCAGGTGGGTATCTCAGAACGGGGTAGGGAGAGACTAAAGATATCTATGAGCACGCCCACCAGTTGGTCCACGCAGTTGCTAAGGATGCAGCCAGGGAATCTGTCTGGGTCAGTTGCTTTCCGTGGGTTCACTCTCACTATGGAAAAATTAACATTTACAATAATGATCCTGGGAAAAGGCACACTCGTGTCTGGTGGGTCAGATGTCATCGCTCGATTGGCCTTCTGCTCAAAGCAAGTATAAAATGCATTAAGCTCATCAGCTGCCTGACCTGCTAAATATTTGTAGCATTTTGTGCCTTTTATTAGAAACTAGACCAAGTGCAGACCCGTTTCCCCAACGACGTTTGCGGCGGGGGGGGCTGCGGCATCACACTCACATTAACCACCCTCCAAACACACAGGTGGGGGGAGGAGGGGTGAGAAGAGGGGATGGAGGGGAGAGGAGGAGGAGGAAACGGGACAGATTTGGGAAAGGAGAGCTGGGTAGGGTGCCAGAGAGGGGGATGGGGAGAGATGTGGGGGAGGAGGGGGGATGGGGAGGTAGGGGAGGTGGGGAGGTAGGGGAGGTGGGAAGGAGGGGGAGAAGGGTTGGGGGGAGAGAGAGGGGAAAGAGCGGGGAGGGAGAGTGGAGGGGGAAGGGGGGAGAGAAGTGGAAGAGTGGGGAGGGAGGGGTGGAGGGAGTGGTGGAAGAGGGACAGAGGGGTAAGGCGAAGGGGGCGGGGGGAGAGGGTAGGGGGTGGGGTAGAGAGTGAAGGAGGGTGGGAGAGAGAGGGATCGGTGGGAGAGGGTGAGGAGAGGGAACCATAGAAACATAAGATTCTATAAGATCACCCCTCAATCTTCTAAATTCTAGCGAGTACAAACCGAGTCTATCCAGTCTTTCTTCATATGAAAGTCCTGACATCCCAGGAATCAGTCTGGTTAACCTTCTCTGTACTCCCTCTATGGCAAGAATGTCTTTGGGCATTGGGCATTGTGACATCACACGATGGAACGTTCACCAGGGGCTGGGGCTGGTGCAAAGGCATATGTAAATGGATCCATCCCGATTGGACATCTGCGAGCATTGGGCATTGTGACATCACACGATGGAAACAAATCAAAAGGCAGAAAGGCAGCCGGACGGATGGATGGCGGCAGCCACAGAGTTTTAATATATTTATTTTCTTCCTTTGATTCCTTGCTACGCCAAAACCAAACCCAGATTTGCCGAGATCTTTTCCATTTCGGTAGAGATTTCACTTTTCTTTCAAAGTATCCGCTCCTGATTACATTTCGTCGTGTTTATGTACACATTTTTAATCAAATCCTTCCCTCCCCCACCCCCCCCCAATATTAAAAAAAAAACTGGCTTCTCACCCATAGAAGCAGCTCCAGCCCCTGGTGAACGTTCCATCGTGTGATGTCACAATGCCCAATGCTCAAAGACATTCTTGCCATAGAGGGAGTACAGAGAAGGTTAACCAGACTGATTCCTGGGATGTCAGGACTTTCATATGAAGAAAGACTGGATAGACTCGGTTTGTACTCACTAGAATTTAGAAGATTGAGGGGTGATCTTATAGAAACTTACAAAATTCTTAAGGGGTTGGACAGGCTAGATGCAGGAAGATTGTTCCAGATGTTGGGGAAGTCCAGAACAAGGGGCCACAGTTTAAGGATAAGGGGTAAATCTTTTAGGACCAAGATGAGAAAAACATTTTTCACACAGAGAGTGGTGAATCTCTGGAATTCACTGGCACAGAAGGTAGTTGAGGCCAGTTCATTGGCTATATTTAAGAGGGAGTTAGATGTGGCCCTTGTGGCTAAAGGGATCAGGGGGTATGGAGAGAAGGCAGGTACATGATACTGAGTTGGATGATCATGATCAGCCATGATCATATTGAATGGCGGTGCAGGCTCGAAGGGCCGAATGGCCTACTCCTGCACTTAATTTCTATGTTTCTATATTTCCCTCCCCTCACCCCTCTCCCTCTGCCACCCATCCCTCTCTCCCCGCCCCCATCTCCCTACCCCTCTGTCCCTCTTCAACCACTCTTCCCTCTCTACCCCCCGCCCTCCCCCCCCTCCTCCCGCCCCCCCCCCCCCTCTCCTCCCCTCTCCTCCACCCCATCCCTCCCTCTCTCACCCCTCCTCCCTCCCCCACCCCCTTCCCTCTCTAACACCCCCCTCTCTCCCTCTCTCCCCCCCCCCCCTCTCTTCCCCCCACCCCTTCCCTCTCTCCCCCCCGCCCCCCCCTTCCCCCTACCCCTCTGTCCCTCTTCCATCTCTCCCCCTACCCCTCTCCTCCTCCCCCCCCACTTTTCCCACTTCTCTCCCCCCTTCCCTCTCCACTCTCCCTCCCCACTCTTTCCCCACTCGCTCCCCCCACCCCTCTCCCCCTCCCTCCCTCCTCCCCATCCCCGCATCCCCCACATCTCTCTCCCCATCCCCCCCTCTTACCCCCTACCCCCCGCTCTCCTTTCCCTCCCAAATCTGTCCCGTTTCCTCCTCCTCCTCTCCCCTCCCTCCCCTCTTCCCTTGACCTGTCCTCGCGGCCTACCAGCGGGTCCTGGAGCGACGTTTCCTGAGGGGACCCGGCCGGAGCCTCGGCTTTGGCGGTGGCGCGGCGCTGGGGCGCTATCGCGGAGCGGGCGGTGCCTTGTCTGGGTCGCCGCGCTGGAACTCCAGTATGCTGGGACCGCCGATAATAACATCGTGGAGCCGGGGTTCTGTGGAGCGGCCAGCTGCGGCGCTGAACTTACATCTCGGAGCCTGGGATCTCTCGCCGAGATCGCCAGTGTGTGGGGCTCCGTTCGGCGCAGTCTGTTGGCTTGGAAGCCGTGGTCTCCGGTAGGAGGGTGGCCGTTCCTGGCACCCCAAGCCGCTGAGGGTTCTCCCGACGTCGGAGTACCATCACCCGGCGTGAACGGCCGGGAACATCGGGCCCCTGTAGCGGCGACTGTGGAGGCCTCATAGGCCCGACTTTGGGTGGACAAGAGGATGGGGACTGGACTTTGTGCCTTCCCCCACAGTGGGAACCATTGTGGGGGGATGTTTTTATGTTCTAATGTTAAAGTTCTTGAATGCTATGTTGTATTTTTATTAGTGTGTTGCAGGAACATCTGAATTGCCCCTCGGGGACAAATAAAGTGTTTTGTATTGTATTGTATTGTATTGTATCTTCTCAACCCCCCTCCCCCCACCTGTGTGTTTGGGGGTGGTTAATGTGAGTGTGATGCCGCAGCCCCTCCCCCGCAAATGCCGTTGGGGAAACAGACTCAACGGGTCTGCACTTGGTCTAGTAATAGATAAGCATTTGCCGTTCCTTGAGTCTACTTAATACTGACAACTGATGACAGTACAGGGTGACTGGGAAAATAAGTTATTTTCATCTTCTGCTGAGAGCCCAGGAGTCTTGGTATAAGAAGGAACGGCAGATGCCGAAGATAGACACAAAAAGCTGGTGTAACTCAGGGACAGGCAGCGTCTCAGGAGAGAAGGAATGTGTGACGTTTTAGGTCGAGACCCTTCGTGTTTGGTGGCTGGTTATAGTGCGGTTAAAATCAGTGGCAACTCAAATGTAAGTTTACATTGTATGTTGTCTTTACTGAAGTGGCACACAGTGACCATCTCCAATAAATCATATTGTAAACACCTCTCTTTGATTGTCCCCATTGGTGAGTCTCTCTACCCTGTGGTCACCATGAACCAGAACCTCAGTTGGACCAGAGTAAGAACATGATGACACAATTAAGTCAGGGGCTGGGTCTCCCAAATAGTGTGATTCAACTCCTGACACCACTCAAATATTTTCTGCCTACATCAGGCAGCACAATAATAAAGCTGCTTCCTCACAGCATCAGAGACTTGGGTTTGATGCTGACTACGGGTGCTGTCTGGATGGAGTTTGTACGTTCTCCCTGTGACTGCGTGGGTTTTCTCCGGGAGCTCCGGTTTCCTCCCACACTCCAAAGACGTGCAGGTTTGTAGGATCATTGCCCCTAGTGTGTAGGATGCAAAAGTGGGAGAACATAGACCTTGTGTATGTTTTATCGATGGCTGGCATGGACTCAGTGGGCAAAGGACCTGTTTCCATGTTGTATCTCTAAACTAAACTAAACGACTAGACTGCAAGGCAATGGCATTTCGTTCAGACTGAAAGGTCTGAATGACAATAATGGCTACTTTGACTTTGAAATCATGAGTGCGATGGAATACTCTCCATTTGCCTTAATGAGTGTAGCTCTAACAGCTCTCCACATCATCAACACTGTCCAGAACAAAGCACCCCACTTGAACAACCATCCGAAGCATTTGTTACTTCCACCAACACACTGGGCCCACACTGTGTAGTATCCATGGCTTTTATAGGGTCCTTTGGGTTTCTGCACAATTAAAGATTTTATATTTAAAGATTTTATATTTCCAGTTTGAACAGCAATTGTGATCATCATAGTGTGTAAGTGTAAGAACCAGGTCCAAGATTTGCATCAAAGGAGAGATTATCTGTGCCCCTGGATCCCCAGGTGCTGGCCACGGACATCAGTTTTAAAATTGGTGAATACTGTATTACGTTTGCTTTTCAAAATGAAAAGGAAAACATTTGATTTCCCTTCAGGCATTAAGTACTGTCACCAAGATTGGGAAAGTTGAAAGAGCAGACGTGAGGTACTTCCCCGAGACTGTGTCTCAGCTTGAAAGGCATCAGCCTTAGATGTATTCCTGCCTCTGGGTCATAAAGCTGTGGACAAGTCTCGCACCAGGAGGGTGGAATGCTTGCCAGCAATTTTTGTTTTAAATTTATACTCTGTTAGTTGAAGCTGTATCCAGATATACTACGAACATGGAAACCATTCTAGCATTCATTTTGAGTGCAGAAAAATGGAATTGTTTTTTACTCAAGTACTTTGATCATCACATGTTGAACAAAGAAGCCTTTATTGTCGCCTGTGGATATGCCTTTGAAAGTGGAGGAGGATAATTTCACCAGAATACCCTCTTGAAAAATATCTCATTTCTTTATTTTGCTTTATAGGTTGTTGGTGCCACAAGCAAGACCAGCGTTTATTGCCCATATCCGATTACACTTTGGATTGTAACATTGAACAGTGATGTTGAACTACTACAATCCAACTGGTGAAGGTACTCCCAATGTGCTGTCAAAGTGGATTAGATCAGTAATGATGAAGGAGCAGTGTTGGTGTGTTCTTTAAGATGGTGACTCTCAGGTACTTGCTGCCTTTATCCATCTGAGCAGTAGAATGGGAAGTCTTCTTCAAGAAGCCTTGATCAATTACTGCAGTATCTTGTAAATGGCACATCTTCCTTCTTCTGTCATCTTAGGATGTCCTTCAGGGTTAAGGACAAGTTGCCTCTGTTCTTAGACACAAAATGCTGGAGTAACTCAGTGGGACAGGCAGCATCTCTGGAGAAAAGAAATGGGTGATGTTTCGGGTCAAGACCCTTCCTCATTGCCTCTGTTCCTGTTCTGTATGTTCGCTTGCAGATGAAGAGTCATTTGTGGACTCGATTAGATGATGCTTGATGTAAAAGTTGGCTGATTGATTGGAATATTAGCCAATCCTAGCCTGCCCAAACTTCCTCTGTAGCTCAGCTCCTCAAGCCTTGGCAACAACATGCCCATCTTCAAATTATTTTGCCAGTTACCTATACAAAGCCTCTCACAAGAAGGCCAGTCTGAAGAAGGGTGTCGATCCAATACGTCACCTATTCCTTTACCCCTGAGTTACTCCAGCTTTATGTGTCAATCTTCTCTCACTAGAAGGTACTTGAGCTACCATCGAGACATGATTTGTCAGTGTTTTTCTGCTGATCACAATCTCCAATTGAGTAAAAGCTGGAACACTCAGCCGGAGTACTCTGGCGTATTTCCATTGCCTGCGGCCCATGGCACTGGGTCTGTTTATAAACCTTGTCTGAGATCAGCCTGAGGGATATCTGAAATCTGAAGCAAATGCAGTCGCAAAACTCCGAGCTCCCAACAAGTTTGAAGAAGGGTCTCGACCCAAAACATCACCTGAGTTACCCCAGCATTTTTATCTAACTTTTTCACATAGGTCTCCAGCAAGTCAAATCATCAGCTTCTTGGCACTAAAGAAACCAAAGGAAACTGGGAGATTATTTCTGCAAAGTCAGTTATTAATCATTCCGCACCTACTTGTTAGCACATCAGGTGCATGTCAGACCCTGGTTTAATTCATAAATAACCCTGACGGAGGAAGTAAACTGATGAATTTGCCCTCATTTCACCAGTAAAAGGTTAAAGTAACACCATTAACCTGGTCCGGACTCGGTGGGCTGAAGAGCCTGTTTCCACACTATCTGTGAACTAAATTAATGTACACTGGAATATTTCTCTTTACTCTACCTGTTGTACTTGTGTATGACTTGATGAAGACTCGTGTAGTATGATTCGACACAAATTAAAATGTTCACTGTATGTATCTGGGTACACAGAGCAATAAGAAGCCAATCCCAGTACCAATCCTGTGGGAAATGCAAGATCGTCCACATCTACACAGTATACCTCCAATAATCTAGCATACTCGGAGGGTCAGTGGGGTCGGGATGAAAGGTTTTCTGGTCTAGGATGTTATTTCTATTAGTACCTCCACAATGATTATTTTTTTTAGATGCTACATGCGATGATAATGGATTTTCCAATAAATCATTTCAGCTGCAAAGGGATTGTGGCCGTGGGGAGTGGAAGAGCAGCATGGACCTGTATCCTGATGGGTGGACTGGGATTTCATGAAATAAGATTGCTGGAAGGGCAAGAAGTCGTGGCGATATCACCTGTTGGGTCTGACGCTCATTCTCGGGATTACCAAATAATCGAATAGTGGATTATCACAGTTTTCCTACAGAATTGTTCATTTTGACCAGTTGGCTGCTCTATTTCCAAAGCAACATGAAGCCAACTGCAAGTTCATTATTAGTTTAGCGGGATCTGCTTGATTATAAAGTTTGCCTGCAAACTCCGGTAGGCGGCGCGGCTCTGGCCAGCAGCGGCCTCTGCAGCCTGTCCGCGTTTTTATTATTTTTTGTCTGTGTTTTTATGTAGTTTTTGTTATTTTATGTTAGGGTGTGTGTGTGGGGGGGCGGGGGTGGGGTGGGAATAACTAACTTTTTCAATCTCTCCCTGCTGCACTGGAGACCCGAAGATTTTCCTTTATTGTCGGGTCTCAGGTGTCGTTGGAGGCCGCAACGAGGACGGCCTCCAACAGGAATGAAGCCGGGGACTCTGGTGCTGGGAGTACCGTTGCCGTCGCGGAGCTGGCCGAGTCCGGACAGCGGGTGGAGCGTGGAGGAGCGCTGCAAGCTGCTGCTGCTGCTGCTGCTGCTGCTGCTGTTACCGGAGAGTCGGAGGCTCCAACGACGGGTCTGTGGACGACGGCAAACTGGAGCCCGCGGCTCTCTGGAGGGAGACCGCTTTTTCGGGGGGCAACTGCAACGGCGACACGTCCTTGCCCCGCAGAACACGTTGCGGGGTTGAAGAGCTCCTGGAGCGGGGCCTGACACCACTGCCCCGCGCGACTGGAATGGCCGCGGACTCTGCGAGCGCACGCCGGGGGCTCTAACGCCAAGACCCGGTGTGCGACCTCGCACCACCCGGCGTGGCTTTAATGGCCGCGGGACAATCTCCATCGCCAGCCGGGGGCTCCGCACATGACTTTGACTCTGACATCGGGGGGGGGGGAGAGCTCTGTACAGGGCTGATCGAGCCGATTTGGCCTTCCATCACAGCTATGTGATGCCAAGTTTATGTTAAGAGTAATTAGTCCCACTTGTCCAGGGTCTATTTGTGTGTGAGGTATGGCGGGCAGAAACGACATTTCGTTTGGACCTCCAGGGGTCCAAATGACAATTAAATTGACTCTCTCTTGAAAATTTGAACCCATTCCTAAACAAATGCATGTCAGTTTATACAGATTTATTAACATAAACTGACTTGGGATCCTGAATGTAATTAGTACAAGGTGTGAAGAATATATACATACCCAAGCCCAAGCATTAAAAATAACTACGGCCTCCCTCATCACTTTCCGACTGCTGCATGAGTAAGATTTTCCTTTATTGGCAAAACAAATAGGTGGAACTCTTGGAAGATGAACAAACTATCTTATTCAGCCATAGCAGTAATGTGAAACAGTTGATGCAGGGAGCTCTGGGAGTACTTCTGAAGAATCTTAGTTCTTGAACAGATGCAATGTGTTAATTGAGTAGCAAGCAGGAGCTCTGCTTAGTTGGATCATTGAGGGAAAGAAGTCGGGGATCGTGTATGTACAAGAAGGAAAAGTACAAACTGCTACAACTCTCGTTCTCTTTGGTTGCATGCTTTGAGCTGTACCACACGACAAGAGACTGCACACACGTCACTGCAGCAGAAACACGTCACAGCACTGGAGTAAGATTGTTGTTGTGGGATCTTATTTCACAGTGCTACAGGACTGCTTTACACAGACAAACTGGGACATATTCGAACACCAGGATCTGGAAACTCTCACAGAAACGGTGCTGGACTATATCAAGTTCTGCATCGGAAACGTGACTGTGGACAAAAACATCCGGGTTTTCCCAAACCAGAAACCCTGGATGTCCAGCCAGGTCCGCACGCTCCTCAGAGCCCGCGATGCTGCCTTCAGGTCAGGTGACAGAGCTCTGTACAGGGCTGCTCGAGCCGATCAGAAAAGTGGTATTAAAAAAGCCAAGGTGGACCATAAGAGGAGCATAGAGTCCCACTTGTCCAGCAATAATACACGGGAGGTATGGCGGGGCATACAGACATTACCAACTACAGAGGCTGTGCCACAAAGTCAGAAGACCTGAGTGTGGCTCTGGCAGGAAAAGCTAATTGTTTCGATTTCCCCGGAACATCACAACAGCAGCACTCCCCCTGCTACAGCCCTGTGTCCCACCCTCACCTGGCTCCTGTACCAACCCACTCACTGTCAGGGAAACAGAAAACATGTCAGACGGGTGCTCCTGGCAGTGAACCCAAGAAGGCTACCGGCCCAGATGGAGGGTTCTCAGTAAGCTCAAAGCGTGTGCCCACCAGCTCACTGCCATCTTCACCAGAAATTTCAATCTCTCCCTGGACCAGGCAGTTATTCCATCCTGCCTAAAATCAGCCACAATCGTCCCAGTGCCGAAGAAGTCTCCCATCACCAGCCTCGATGACTACCGTCCCGTGGCCCTCACTCCGGTAATCATGAAGTGCTTCGTGAGATTGGTCCTCCAGCACATCAAGGATTTTCTACCACCAATCTTCGACCCCCACCAATTCGCTTATCGCCAAAATAGATCCACGGAAGACGCCATTACCGTAGCTCTCCACTCTGTGCTGAGCCATCTGGAGCAGGGGCAGAGCTACGGTAATGGCGTCATAACTACTCTTAATTCACACATGCACTGACTTCACAGCCCAACACCCGGACTTCCATCTATTATATCCACGTACTGAAATTTGGAACTGTAATGTGTATTGTAACTGTAATTTTTAACATTTAAAAAAAAACATTTTTAATATTTAATATAATCTTTAAACATCTGCCTAAGAATACTACCTATTCATCCTTCACCATTTTGCCTTTATAGATATGTATATAGCGCCGCAGAATTGTGCACCTATCCCCCACCCCCCCCCCCTTTTGTTTTGTTTTCTGTTTCTTGTTTTTTGTACTAAATTATATGTATGCACTGAGTACGAGCTGCTTTTAATCTCATTGTACATGTATAGTGACAATAAATGGCATATCTAAATATCTATCTTATTTACTCTGATCAGAAACTGGCTCTGGCTTCACAATCCCACAGAAATAAGCCGTTACAAACAAATGATCATTGTAAGGCTCCACTCGCGACCTACTCAATACGACCTTTATCTTCACTGATCAACCATTCATGTCTTTGGCCTTCATCTGATCTCCGATGTATGACAACCCTATTTTCATTAGAAAGATCAATTTGAATAGTTCCATCACAAACACAATGATATGCCATTTATTGTCACTATACATGTACAGTGAAATTGAAATCTGCTCGTACTCAGTGCATACATATAATTTAGTACAAAAAACAAGAAACAGAAAAACAAAAAACAGAAGGGAGAAGGGGGGTGGGGGGGGGATAGGTGCACAATTCTGCGGCGTTATATACATATATACAGATGGATGTCCGGGTGTTGGGCTGTGAAGTCAGTGCATGTGTGAATTTGAATTAAGAGTAGTTATCATTTTCGGAAAGCAACTATTTCTGAGTCTATTTGTCCTGGATTTGATGCACCTATAGCACCTTCCAGAGGGCAGCAGGTCGAACAGTCCAAACGCAGGATGGGAGCTGTCTTTGATGATCTTCTTTGCCCTGCTAAGGCAGCGGGAGGTGTAAATGTCCATCAGGGAGGGGAAAGGGCAGCCAATGATCTTCTGTGCTGTCCTAGTTACCCTCTGAAGCCTCTCCCTGTCTGCCATGGTGCAGCTGCCATACCATGCTGTAATGCAGTATGTCAGCAGGCTCTCGATGGACGAGCGGTAGAAGGTCAGCAGCAGGTTAGAGTCCAGGTTGTGCTTCCTGAGGACCCTCAGGAAGTGCAGCCGCTGCTGAGCCTTCTTGATGACCGCTGTCGTGTTGTCCGTCCAGGAGATGTCAGCAGCGATATGGACGCCGAGAAACCGGAAGGTGTTGACCCTCTCCACACACT
Source organism: Leucoraja erinaceus (assembly GCF_028641065.1). Taxonomy (NCBI): domain Eukaryota; kingdom Metazoa; phylum Chordata; class Chondrichthyes; order Rajiformes; family Rajidae; genus Leucoraja; species Leucoraja erinaceus. Next base: position 761,471 of record NC_073401.1, on the reverse strand, counting down.
CGCCGTTGATATGTAGGGGGACTAAGTCGGTGCTGTGCCTCCTGAAGTCGACAATGAGCTCTTTTGTTTTCCTGGTGTTCAGAGCCAGATTGTTTTCTGAGCACCAGGTTGTCAACTTCAGGACTTCCTCTCTGTAGGCTGCCTCGTCTCCCTTTGAAATAAGTCCGACTACAGTAGTGTCGTCAGCAAATTTGACGATGCGGTTGTTGTTGTGGGCCGGACTACAGTCGTAGGTGTAGAGACAGTATAAGAGGGGGCTTAGCACACAGCCCTGTGGGGAACCGGTACTCAACCTGCGAGTGGAGGAGAGGTGGGGGCCGAGTCTCACAGTCTGGGGCCGGTTGGTGAGGAAATCTTTTATCCAGGCACATGTGACAGTGGGGAGGCCGAGAGTGACCAGTTTACCAATGAGAATGTCCGGAATGATTGTATTAAAGGCTGAACTAAAATCCACAAAGAGCATCCGGACGTAGCTCTGCCCCTGCTCCAGGTGGCTCAGCACAGAGTGGAGAGCTACGGTAATGGCGTCTTCTGTGGATCTGTTTTGGCGATAAGCGAATTGGTGGGGGTCGAAGTCTGGTGGTAGATAGTCCTTGATGTGCTGGAGGACCAATCTCTCGAAGCACTTCGTGATTACCGGAGTGAGGGCCACAGGACGGTAGTCATTAAGGCTGGTGATGGGAGACTTCTTCGGCACTGGGACGATTGTGGCTGATTTTAGGCAGGACGGAATAACTGCCTGGTCCAGGGAGAGGTTGAAGATTCTGGTGAAGATGGCAGTGAGCTGGTGGGCACACGCTTTGAGCACCTTCCCAGGTACTCCATCTGGGCCGGTAGCCTTCTTGGGGTTCACTGCCAGGAGCACCCGTCTGACATCGTGCTCCGTTACAGTGAGTGGGGTGGTACAGGAGCCAGGTGAGGGTGGGAACAGGGCTGTAGCAGGTGAGTGCTGCTGTTGTGATGTTTCAAAGCGGGAGAAGAAGCAATTTTATATCAAATCATATCATACACCACCCTGAAATTGCTGGTTATTAATCTTCAGATTAATTGATACAAAATTAGCAGCCCAAAGAATTGGATGATACCATATCAATGGTTATTCCTTTTAAAAGGCATTTGGCTAAAGTATCAATTAATTTAATTTAGATGAGGTTTCATTATATAATGGCCTCAGATAATTGATAGCTATGTGTTAATACATATCAAGATATTGACCTATTTTTTTTAATACATCCATTATTCAAGAACTCTGTGTCACTTACACAGCCAACAAGTGCATCACTATTTCTGATCCATAAAACAAATGAGCACACCTGAGAAAATGTATGCAGCTTTAGTTTTAAAAGTGTGGGGTAAATACAAAATTAATCTGTGTGATATGTATAATTTGACCTAATCCCACCCAGTGTTTAGGTGAAGGTGAGCAGAAACTGCAGAAAAGGATTCAGAAGGGATGTTGTAAGCACCTACTTTGATTCATACAAATGTAAATATATAGATTTATTTTGGAAAGTAACATTGTGAGGATTAATCTGAGGTATGATGTGTTGTTCCTCGGGACCACCATACATCAATCCCTATCATGGGAGCTCAACACCAGTCTCATAATCAGTAAGTGCCACCAACGACTCTACTTCCTGCGGCAGCTTAAAAATTTCAGGGTCAGTCGGAGCCACTTCATTACCATAGAAAGATAATTCTCCATGCTGATTGCTCACAACCTGGGATCATTTAGAGAATATCCCGAGCTTCTAAGATCATTTTTCCCTCAGTGACATCACTTTATGACCACCAGAGGCCATGTCAGTAGGCACATTGGAACAGATATAGAAGCATTAAAGTAAAACATCTCGCTAGACCCTACCTGCCATCAGAGTTTGCATAATCACTGCACTTTCTTTTGCACTTGCATTTGTTCAAGTAGACACGGTATCTGTCATTACTTAGAACTGGTAGTCTGATAGACAGTAAATTCCTATCAACTTGTTGAAAAATTTCTGAATCTTGAACATATTTATTTCTGGGTCATTTGTATAAAATTATTTTTGAATAGATGGACAGACAGTAGACCATGTAGCCGCACATTTGTTCAAGTAGACAATCTGTCATTACTTGAAGGAGTTGACAGTAAACCAGAAACTGCTCAACATATTTGTGTATAAAATTATGAATAGATCAGGTAGATGCACAGAATCACTTGCCCAGAGTAGGTGAATCGAGGACCAGAGGAGATATGTTTAAGGTGAAGGGGTAATAATTTAATAGGAATCTGGGGGGTAATTTATACACCCATAAAGGGTGGTGAATGTATGAAACAAGCTGCCAGAGGAGGTGGTTGAGGCTGGGACTATCCCAACGTCTAAGAAACAGTTAGACAGGTACATGGATAGGACAGGTTTGGAGGGATATGGACCGAACGGGGCAGGTGGGACTAATGTAGCTGGGACATGTTGGCCGGTGTGGGCTAATTGGGTCAAAGGGCCTGTTTCTATACTGTACCATTCTATGACTGTGGCTCTATACAGATTTTGAATAACATTCTCAGTTAGCATAACTTTGAGTTGCAACCAGCAGACACTGCAACAACAGCCTTTCTCCAGGCTGAGATTTATGTTACAGGGAAGTGTGAATAATCTCTTTACATGTGGTGTGGTTCAGAGCATGCAACTGGCGAGAACAGGAGGAGAAAAAGTTCTTTTTTCTTAAACATATAAGTGACCCTTGAATTCTTTCTTTGCTGGTCCAACTTAATCAAATTTGCCCTTGATAATCAATTATCACACCATCTTAGCCACACACTAGTTCTCTCTTTCTGCTCGGAGACATACTGTTTGCCTTTAGGGCCTCTCTGGAGCCTTGAACGCATAATCTGAGAGACATTCCAATGCAGGACTGAGAAAATCTTGCAATGCAGGAGGTATCTTATTTTTGGTGAGCAATAGTTTAGTTTAGTTTTGAGATACAGTACAGAAACAGGTCCTTTGGCCCACTGAGTGCGCACTGACCAATGATCCCAACACACTAGGGACAATTTAAAATATATACCGAGCCAATTAACCTATATACCTCATAGAGTCATAGAGTGATACAGTGTAGAAACAGGCCCTTTGGCCCAACTTGCCCACACCAGACAACAATGTCCCATCTACACTAGTCCCACCTGCCTGCGCTTGGTCCATATCCCTCCATGTACCTATCCATGTACCTATCCTATCCATGTACCTGTCTAACCGTTTCTTAAATTATGGGATAGTCCCAGCCTCAACTACCTACTCTGGCAGCTTGTTCCATACACCCACCACCCTTTGTGTGAAAAAGTTACCCCTCTGATTCCAATTAAATATTTTCCCCTTCACCTTGAACCTTTGTCCTCTGGTCCTCAATTTCCCTTCTCTGGGCAAGAGACTCTGTGCATCCACCCGATCTATTCCTCTCATGATTTTGTACACCTCTATAAGATCACCCCGCATTCTCCTGCGCTCCAAGGAATAGAGACCCAGCCTACTCTCAACCTCACACCCTCTAGTCCTGGCAACATCCTCATAAATCTTTTCTGAAACCTTTCAAGCTTGACAACATCTTTCCTATAACCTGGTGCCCAGAACTGAACACAATATTCTCAATGCAATCTCACAAACGTCTTATACAACTGCAACATGATCTCCTAACTTCTATACTCAATACTCTGACTGATGAAGGCCAATGTGCCAAAAGCTTTTTGACCACCTTATCTACCTGCGACTCGAACTTCAAGGAACCATGCACCTGCACTCCTAGATCCCTCTGCTCTACAACACTACCCAGAGGCCGACTATTTACTGTGTGGATCCTGCCCTTGTTTGAATGCAACACCTCACACTTCCCTGTATTAAATTCTATCAACCATTCCATCAGTCCACCTGGTCAATCGATCCAGATCCTGCTGCTATCTTTCACAACCACCTTCACTATCTGCAAAACCACTCACTTTTAGAAACATAGACATAGAAACATAGAAATTAGGTGCAGGAGTAGGCCATTCGGACCCTTCGAGCCTGCACCGCCATTCAATATGACCATGGCTGATCATCCAACTCAGTATCCCATACCTGCCTTCTCTCCATACCCCCTGATCCCCTTAGCCACAAGGGCCACATCTAACTCCCTCTTAAATATAGCCAATGGTCACTGGCCTCAAACTACCCTCTGTGGCAGAGAGTTCCAGAGATTCACCACAATAAATGTGTGAAAAAAGTTCTTCTCATCTCGGTTTTAAAGGATTTCCCCCTTATCATTAAGCTTTTGTATCATCATCAAACTTGCTAATCTTGCCCTGTATGTTCTCATTCAAATTCTTGATGCAAATGACAAACAGTAACGGGCTCAGCACCGAACCATGAGGCACACCACTAGTCACAGGCCTCCAGTCCGAGAAGCAACCTTCCACCATCACCCTCTGCTTCCTTCCATGGAGCCAATTTGCTATCCATTCAGCTATCTCTCCTTGGATCCCATCCCATGCAATCTAACCTTCATGAGCAGCCTACCATGCGGAACCTTGTCGAATGCTTTACTGAAGTTCATGTACACAACATCTACAGCTCTGCCTTCGTCAATCTTTTTGGTCACATCTTCGAAAAAATCAATCAGATTTGTGAGACACGACCTCCCATGTACAAAACCATGCTGACTATCCCTTTTTATTTAGTTTTGTATTTTTATTTTATTAGAAGCAAGTACAATAATGTGGCACCGAGGTGCCTAATATATAATGTCATGTTACATTTTATGTACAGCTTCATTTTTTTTTCCTTAATAATAAGAGAGAAAGAGAGAATAGATAATAAAAAATAGAAAAACGTGTGATATGGTGTGTGAAAAGGAAAAGGGAGGAAAGAGAGAAAGTGAGAAAAAAAAGAGAAAGAAAAAAAGAAAAAAAAAGGAGAGAGAAAGAGTAGAATGTAGATTATAGGAGATAGGTATTTATATTTTACTTCGGAGTCACGTGAGTGACTACGTGAAGAACCCCGCCAGGACGCATGTGTGTCATATCGCTACACACATTGCGAAAGAGTCATGCAGGTGGAATGACGTTCCCCCTCAGCGGCAGAATTTAAAAGCCGGGAACTGCAGGTAAGGAGACTCTGCGTTCTTTTTCCACTCATTGTGTTACAGGTGGAGCCAATGGACAGAACAAAGAAGAATAAGAAGGCTGCGACAAAGCTGACGGGGGAGAACCGCGGAGTTGCGGGCAGTCAGCAGCGGCCAACGGCACATGAATCGCCAATAATGGGAACAGCTGTGCCCGACTTCGCCCCCGCACCGGCCAGAACTACACCGCGGCCGGGCAGTAAGGCAAAGCAAAAATCGTTGACTCCGATGAGTCCGACTTTGAGCAGCCGCGAGCAGCCGATGACCGAGAGAATTGGAGCCAGTTTGAGCGGCTGATGGAGCAAATGCTCCAACGTGACAGGCTCCGGGAGATGGAGGAGAGTCACTGTGGGCAATTTGTAAGTCCTACGGCAGTACCTCTTGTAGGGCTGCACAGTGCTTCTCCCTCGTCAGAGGGGAGTACTGGGGGTCACTTCTGGGCTGACCCCGAAGAGGGGTTTGCAGAACAAACACCAAGTGTGCGAGGGGTGCAAGAAAATGAACATTTACTGGACATGGTGTCCCAATTCATACAGCCAGACCTAACTGGCCAAAACCTGGAACCAAAACTAGCTGCCAGTATTGACTATATGTCATTTAAGCAGCTACAAGGACAGGCATTACTGGACACCACGGCAAGATACTTACCACCAGGGAACTGTACATCACTGAATGTTCCCATTGTAAACCAGTGCATATGGAAACACATCGGAGCAACAATTAAAGCCAGGGACTTGAAACTCCAAAATATTTTAGGTCCTAACAGCGGGAATTACAGCTTTCGCCCGCACAATAGATGGAAAAGACATGTCACAGGATCAACAGGATGCACTTGCTTTATTCTGCAACACCCAATACGAAATAAACAGTATTAGGAAGAGTGCCATCCAACCTGCTTTCGATCCTAAATTTGCAGGTCTGTGCAAACCTGGAACCCCTAAACCACCAATTCTACTATTTGGAGGTAATCTATCCAAACAAGTGAAAGAACTCGATGAGGAGGCAAAAACCCTGGGGCTCACCAGCTAAAACCTACTTCGGCCACTAACAGCAAGCACCCTTATGCACCCACCAGTCAAACAAAACAAACTGGTGAAAGCTCGAAGGCCAGGTACACTGGACATCGGTCTTTTTTAGGCCATGGCCCAGACCGGCCTTCCTGGAAAATGCGCAAACCCCCAACACCAACCCAACCACAGACCCAGACACCGGCGCCTCAACGTCCACGAAGGATACCGAGAAAGAAGTAAACCTACCACTGGTAACCATGGAGGTAGGTGGGTCTGGTTCTTTACGAATTAAAGGAAGCATGGAGGTTGGTGGGAGATTACACTTCTATCTGAATGCATGGAATAAGTTAACTTCCGACACTTATATTTTAAGCAGTATCCAGGGATATACCATAGAATTTATACATAAACATAACCCTCCAGTTCAGCATGTACCGAACTGAAAGTTCGTGCTTTCAGGCAAAGAAAAATCAAAAGCACACGCTGAACTGGAGCGGCTTTATGAAAAAGGGGTAATTGAAGAAACCCAACATGAATCAATAGAATTCGTGTCCAATATCTTTATCAAAAACAAAAAAGATGGTGGTTGTCACATCATCATAGATTTGACTAATTTGAATACTTTCGTAAAATATATTCATTTCAAGATGGAAACCTTTGTTACTGCTAAGCAATTGATTTCCAAAGGTTACTACATGGCAAGCATTGATCTAAAAGATGCTTACTATTCAGTACCTATACGAGTTGACCACAGATGTTATTTAAAATTCAAATGGCAGTACAGAGCACTACCGAATGGTCTAACATCAGCCCCCAGGCTGTTCACAAAAATTTTGAAACCAGCCCTAGCGTTTCTGCGGAAACAAAAACACATGGTGATGGCATATCTAGACGACATACTTATTGTGGGCAAAACGTTGGAATTGGCTAAACAAACGGTAACAGCCACAAACAATTATTTGAAAAACTGGGTTTTATCATCCATCCAGTTAAATCTAAATTAACGCCTTCTACCACAATGGATTATCTAGGGTTTACCATTAACTCAGTTCACATGTCAATGACTTTGCCTAAGGAAAAGGTTACAGCCTTAACAGAGGCTTGCAGTAACCTCATTGGCATTAGCAAACCATCCATCAGATTGGTAGCAAGAATAATTGGCAAAATAGTGGCTGCCTTTCCAGCCACACAATTCGGACCTTTACATTATCAAAATTTACAGAGGGCAAAAATGACAGCACTCAAAATTAATGGTGGTCATTTTGACAGACCAATGAAGCTACCAACCGAGGCCATAATGGAACTAAAATGGTGGAAACATAACATTCGGCATTGTTCCAACCCAATCATTATCAGCAGCCCGTCTATGGTACTACAAACTGATGCCAGTGCACTTGGTTGGGGTGCTACCAATTCCATCTCTAGCTGTGGAGGGAGATGGAATGCACAGGATGCATCATTATTACAAACACTGGGCGTAAACTACCTGGAAATGTTGGGTGCATTTCATGGCCTTAAATCATATTGTACTGGGTCATATCACCGGCATGTTAGACTACAAATTGACAATACCACCGTGGTAGCATATATCAACCACATGGGTGGAAACAAATCGACATCATGTGACAATCTGGCCAACACAATTTGGCAATGCTGTATCCAGGAAAATATTTGGATATCAGCTACCTACCTACCAGGTAAACTAAATTTAGTGGCAGACACCAGGTCACGCAAATTTAATGAAAACACCGAATGGATGTTGGATAAAAAAGTATTTGCTGATATTGCAGCACGGTATGGAACACCAGATATCGATCTATTCGCATCCAGGCTTAATCACCAATTATCAAACTATGTTTCATGGGAACCAGACCCTGGGGCAGCGGCGACAGATGCATTTTCGCTGCATTGGGGGAGATTGTTTATTTATGCATTCCCTCCTTTCTGCCTCATCAGTCGGGTATTAAGGAAAATACAGCAAGACTCTGCGTCTGGTATTTTGGTAGTACCCGATTGGCCTACTCAACCATGGTTCCCTGTGATATTCGACATGGTATTAGAACCATGCATCACCATCCATCATAGACCTAATTTACTGGTTCATCCCGTAACAAGGGAAAGCCACCCATGTCATAACCATATGAACCTATTAATTTGTAGAGTTTAAAAGCCCCTCTACTGCATCTGGGACTGGCGGACCAAACAGTGGACATGATTTCAGCGGCCCACAAACAGTCCACCAAAAAACAGTACCTGGTGCACATCAGGAAATGGGAAATGTACTGTCACAACAACAACATCAACCACAGATCAATGAACATCCCGTCTGTTCTGGAATTCCTGGCAGGCCTCCATTACGATGAGGGGCTCAGTTATAGTGCCATCAACTGCGCCAGAAGTGCTCTGTCAACATACCTATGGCAAGGAACAAAGCAGCATTCTGTTGGGACACACCCCCTGGTAACTAAACCCATGAGGGGAATTTTTAATGTCAATCCCCCGAGAACCAGGTACTCCCAAATATGGGATGTGAGCATTGTACTGACCATGCTAAGGAACTGGTCTCCAGCTACAGCTCTGTCTCTACAGAAACTGACACTGAAAACAGTCATGCTGATGGCCTTGGTCATGGCACAAAGGGCACAGTCGCTACATAAATTAAGACTGGACAACATGACTTCTTCATCTGGAAACTTAACTTTTCACATCAATGAATTAGTCGAGCCGAACAGACAGGGGTCAGCAGGCCTAAAAATAGAATTTAGCGCATACCCGACAGATGATTGTCTCAGTATAGTAAGACACTTACTATTATATATGGTATACAAAAATCATCAGATGCAAAGAAATGGCACTTTTAATCAGCCACAAACAACCACACAAAAAAGTGACAGTCCAGACCATCTCGAGATGGCTGAAACAGGTTCTAATAAAGGCTGGAGTGGATACTAACATTTTTAAATCTCACTCCACCAGGGCAGCTATGCAGTTGGATGTTCCAATTGACCAAATCCTCAAGACAGCAGGATGGTCAACGGAGAAAACTTTCCAACGATTTTATCACAAACCAGTAATTAAACCAGGAACGTTTGCAGAAACAATTTTAAGTTCTGTAATATAATTTTACCCCATGAATAGGGGCTATAATTTGGTGTTAATAAATTTTTCATTGATTTCAATGTCGAATTCATGTCTAATAATATTAACGCTATTCTTCCCATAATCATCAAGGCAGATGTGATGCATGGACTCGTTTCCACGGCATTAAATCACAGAGCTTTAAAATCTTCACGTAGTCACTCACGTGACTCCGAAGTAAAATAGTAAGATTAAACGAGAACTTACCAGTTCGAAGTTTGATCGTTATTTTATGAGGAGTAACGTTGAGGGAATACGTGCCCTCCACTCCCACCCTTGATCATATACTCAACTGGTATCTTCTTCTCTAATCTTACTATGTTTAGTCATTACAGTTATCTGTGATTTCACACCGCTGCTTTGAAGAATGACACGCATGCGTCCTGGCGGGGTTCTTCACGTATTCCCTCAACGTTACTCCTAAAATAAAAATAACGATCAAACTTCGAACTGGTAAGTTCTCGTTTAATCTTACTGTTCTTGACCATCCTTCACCCAGTCCTGAAACAATTGTTTTTTACGATTTTGTTGCACCATATGCTTCCAAGAAGTCAATAAATAGAGACCCTCGTTAAGAATTGGTCTGGTTTATCTGTTAGGAGGAATCGCATTTCTTCAAAATGTCCTGTGTCCAATGTGTTTAAAATCCACATTTTAAGCGTTGGTATGGGTGTATTTTTCCAAAATTTAAGTATGTTTTTTTGCCATTATTAACCCATAATTAAAAAATGAATTTTGAAATGTGTTCAATTTGTTCCCGTCTCCCGTTATTCCAAGTATAATCATTTCAGTGTTAGGCTCCATTTTTATCTTGAATAATTTTGTAAATATTTCAAAGATATCGCTCCAGAATTTATGAAGTTTTATGCAGGAAACAAAAGAGTGTGTTATAGTGGCATTTTGAGATAAACATTTATCACAAATGGGAGAAGCATTTGGATAAAATTTATTCAGTCTAGTTTTTGAATAATATAATCTATGTAAAATTTTAAATTGAATTAAGTTATGTCTTACATTAATCGAACATTTGTGTATATATATCAAATACTTTTCCCATGTTTCTTTCATGATTTTTATCATTAATTCTCGTTCCCAATCTTCTCTAAGTGCCTCTGTTGATGGTAGTTCTATATTTAAAATACTATTATATAAATATGATATTAATTTCTGTGAGTCAGCCTTAATATTCATTGCTTCTTCCAGTGGGTCTAAAATTATAGTTTGATGTCTTTATATATATTTCTTCATGAAATCGCAGATCTGAAGATATTTAAAATATTGGTTATCTTTCAACTTAAATTTTAATTGTAATTGTTGGAATGATAACAGATTTCCCATTTCATACATATCGCCGATCCTTTTAATTCCCATTCTTTCCCATTGGTTATATGTTTTATCAATAAGAGATGGTTTAAATGAAGGATTATTCGCTATTGCCGTTAACAATGATAGGTCATGCTGACTATCCCTAATCAGCCCTTGCGCGTCCAAATGCCTGTATAACCTATCCCTCAGAATACTCTCGAGTAACTTTCCAACTACAGATGTGAAGCTCAAGAGCCTATAGTTCCCAGCATTTTCCCTGCAGCCCTTCTTGAAAAGAGGCACAACATTTGCCACCCTCCAGTCTTCCTGCACCTCTCCTGTATGTCTTTGGAGTGTGAGGAAACCGAAGACCTCGGAGAAAACCCATGCGGTCACAGGGAGAACAAACAGGCAGCACCCATAGTTGGGATCGAACCCGGGTCTCTGGCACTGTGATCACTGTCAGGTAGCAACTCTACCGCTGTGCCGCCAAGGCTCTGTGTGCCTGGCTAGGTGAATGAGCATTATATGGAATACCATTACAGCCACACAGTTGGAAACTGAACATGAGGAAAGGCAAAAGCAGAAGCTATTGATCAGCAGGTCAGCTGACATCTGTAGAGGAAAGAGCACGGACAAGGAACTTATTGTTGACTTCAGGAAGGGAAAGCAGAGGGATGATGCATCTGCCTTCAATGGCGGGAGGGCGGTGAAGAGAGTCAACAGCATCAAGTTCTTGGGTATATACATCTCTGGTGAACGGTCCAGCATGTGGATGCAATTACAAAGAAAGTGCACTGACTTCTTCAGAAGTTGGAGGAGATTCAACATGTCATTGAATACTCCATCAAACTACCACAGGAGAGCATAAGGTGAGAGCATACTGACTGGTTGCAGCACAGCCTGGTTTGGTATACTCAAGAATGAAGGAAACTACAGAAACCACGGGACATGCAGGGTCCACCATTTGTATCCACCACCATCAATGGGAGCTACAGGAAGTGTAGGAAGGAACTGCAAATGTAGGTTTAAGCCGACAAAAAGCGGGAGTAACTCAGCGGGACAGGCAGCATCTCTGGAAAAAGGTAATTAGTGACGTTTCCGGTCGAGACCTGAAGAAGGGTCTCAACCCATTTCTCCAGAGATGCTGTCTCACCCGCTGAGTGTCTCCAGCTTTTTGTGTCTATCAATGGATTGACAGGAAGCATTGACTTATGAAAGAGGCTAATATCATCAATGGTCCACACCACTGCCACCATGTACTATTCTCACTGCTACCATTGGCAAGAAGGTACAGGAGCCTGAGAACCTTTCACTTCTGGGTTCAAGAACTGCTTATTCCCAACAATCATCGGCCTCATGGACCACCCTGCATGATTCGGCCTCAACACCAAACTATCCCTGGCCATGATACCCAAAATATCTCATAGACATTCATCCCAACTTGCAAATGCCGGCCATGATGCCTCATCAACACTTGTCCCATCTGCCCACTTTTGGTGCATATTGCTCTAAACTTTTCCTAACCATGTCCAGATATCCTTTGAATGATGTTATAGTATTTACATCGACTACCGATCTCTTTTACCTTCAACCTTCTCAGATTTTTATTCCCCCATTCTGGGTACAGAACTGTGTGCATTCATCCTATCTATTCCCCTCATGATTTTATACAACTCTACATGATAACATCTTAGCCTCCCATGTTCCAAGGAGTAAAGTCTTAGCCTGCCCAACCTCTCCCTATAGCTCAGGCCTGCAAGTCCAGGCAGCATCCTTGTAAATCTTCTCTGCACGCTTTCCAGTTTAACAATATCCTCCTATAACAGGATGACCAAAACTGAACACAGTACTCCAAATACGGCCTCACCAACGTCTTGTACGACTCTAACATAACTTCTGTACTCAATATAGATACAAAAAGCGGGAGTAACTCAGCAGGAGAGGCAGCATCTCTGGAGAGAAGCGTTTTCTGTCTATCTTTGATTTAAACCAGCATCTGCTGTTCTTTCCTACACATTCGGGACTCAATACCCTGACTGGTGAAAGCCAATGTAACGAAATACTTCTTGACTACCTTATCCAACTATGATGCCACTTTCAGGGAAGCATGCACCTGCGTTCCAAGTTCCTTCTGGACACTCCCCAGGGTACCAGAGCACTTGTCCCTCTCTGTGAAAGCCCTGCCTTGTTTTGACTTCCCAAAATGTAACACCTCACACTGACCTGCATTACCATTCACTATTCCGCAGGTCACTTCTCCAGCTGATCAAGATTGTGCTGTAATTTTTGATAACCATCTTCACTCTCTACAATATCACCAACTTTATTATCTTTTAATATATTGTACAATTATTTGTTGGTTTGGTTCACCAAGAATATCTGTTCCTGTATTTTTGTTGTGTTAATTACATTTAGTGTGCCTATGTAGCAAGTAAGAAAGTCATTGTTCTGGTCCTGGTGCATATGACAATTAAACACTCTTGACTCTCGAAGCCTAGTTATTTTGAACAGAGAAGAGCTTTTATTAAGTTTTCATACAGACCTCTGTATTTATCTCACCGCAGAAATGCATGAATGCAGGAAGGAACTGCAGATGCTGGTTTACACCGAAGATAGACACACAATCCTGGAGAAACTCAGCAGGCCAGGCAGCATCTCTGGAGGGAAGGGATGGGAGACCTTTCGGGTTGAGACCCTTCTCAGACTGAGAGTCAGGGGAAAAGGAATTGAGAGATAAGGACAGCGATATCGAAAGAGGTAAATCAAAGAAATATGAAAATGCACGAGCCGGATAGCCTGTTTGCTGTGTGTGGATGTATGCATTGAATAGGTTAATATTTACCTGCATGACAATCGGAAATACCAGCAGTGGAGATGTCCCAAGGAAGTTGTGATATTCACCCATTCATTCACTCTCAGTATATGGAAAATCTGGCACTCGAGAGTCACCTGCCACATGGAGGATCTCTCAAACATGTGAGCCTGAACAGCAGACATGAGCTGACCTGGAGGTTCACAACTGTGAGCTGAAACCTGGGTGCATTTAGCAAGCCGGCAGCCTGTGAAGGGAACAAGAGCTGATCTTCTCCTTCCTGAATCCAGAGGTACTGGAGCAAATGGTATTGAACTGAATGCTTCTCCAGATCCGACTGTGCAGGGGAACATTCAGAGTGAGACAAAGGTATTTAATTATCAGCCAAGTACTTGGAAGAATCTCCCTGTTATTATCATACTTCCTCTGGCACTCGTCCTATGGAGGAGAATTTCTTTAGTCAGAGGGCGGTGAATCTGTGGAATTAATTGCCACAGACGGCTGTGGAGGCCAAGTCAGTGGATAATTTTGAGGCAGAGATAGATAGATTCTTGATTAGTATGGGTATCAGAGGTTATGGGGAGAAAGGGGTTAGGAGGGAGAGATGGATCAGCCATGAATGAATGTCGGAGTAGACTTGATGGGCCGAATGGCCTAATTCTATTCATATTACGTATAACATGACCCTTATGGCTTCATGTCAATAAGAGGGTAGCCGTACTTGCTCATTACAACATATATGGCCATTGGGTCCATTATGTTTTTACTAACTCAATGCAGAGCAAGCCGGTTGAATCTCAAATCCCCTCTCCTGACTTCCCTGTAATCCTGCAACTTATTTTCTCTTTCACGTGTCCAATATTTCCCCTTCGATTTGTTTGCCACTTGCCTACACTACAGGGAAAATTATAAATGTCAAATTAAGCCACTAAGTATGACTTTGGATTTTGGCAGGTCATCCACATGGTCACAGGGAAACATGCAACTTCATTCATATTTCCATGCAATTGTAAGACAAAAGGTTCTGGACCAAATGTGGGTTACTGGAGAGATTCTAAATCTCCATCTATCTATATAATTTCCCTCTCCCCTGACTCTCAGTCTGAAGAAGGGACTCTCCCAAAACATCACCTATTCCTTTTCTCCAAAGATCTTGTCTGACCCGTTGAGTTACTCTAGCTTTTTGTGCCTATTTCCGGTTTAAATCAGCATGCGCAGTTCCTTCCTACACATCTCGTCTGCTCCATTGCGAAATCTTCTCAAAGTATGCCTGCTTTGAAGAAGTTCTCCTCCTCTCTCTGACGAGAGTTCTGCAACATGCTCTCCCACTTTTCCCCTCTGTGCTTCCTCATATATCTCTCGACATCACCATCTCTCTCCCTCGTTTCCCTTTCCCCCGATTCTCAATCCGAAGAAGGGTCTCGACCCGAAACGTCACCTATTCCTTTTCTCCAGAGATGCTATCTGACCCGCTGAGTGATTTCAGCTTTTTGTGTCTATCTTCTGGTTAAATTCAGATGAGTGCAATGGTCGGCATAGACATGGTGGGCCAAAGGGCCAGTTTCTGATTTATATCACTATGATTTCAACACAACATCTGATATCGAGATCGCAAATAGACTCCTATAACAGCCGTACCGCCATGCCAACTGCTCACAGGTTATTGACTGCACACCTTCAGTACACTTCTATAAGGTATATGAACCAACCTAGGTATCATTTTGTACTCTGACTTCCTCCTTTTTACTGGATTGTAGCTAAATTACACCCTCTAATGAGCACGTTGGTGAAGACTCAGATTAAAATTGCATTTTAGTCTTTGCATTCACAATAGTGAAGTATTGCACTTCAGTGTCAATCTGTATTAGCTGTCCCAGCCTCTATCTCAAAAATAACAGCTCTACCATGTAAACAAAGCTGAATCCTCACGAGGTATTACTGATGAATATCCCAATGCAAATTCTACATTTTCTTTTATCTTTCCGGCTGCATGAGCTTTCTTGTGATTTTTAAGTAAAACTACTAATATCCATTAACATATGTGTGGGTGATAAGATGATCTGATGGAAATATCAGTCATGATGATTTTTCATCTACAAACTTAGAGACCAGTCATCCAAATAATTTCACCAGGAAATCACTTCACAGAACATTAATCCTTTTACTTAAATGCTAAATATTGGCTGCAAACCTGTCAATTGTAAATGAATTGCCTTGCAATCAGCCTAGTGGGTAGGAGCAGGTTGCAGCAGGTGGATTAGCTACTTGCAGAGCTGATGCATATCATTTTAGTCAGTTTGAACTGTGTTGGGAGGTCAAGGTGAACCAAATCTTCAACTGGCTTCATCAATGAAACATGTATGCCCCTTTTTTTTAAACGAGTCAATAGCACAGTGTAAATTCGGTGTTGGTTCTGAATTTATATATATACTGGACCAAGTGCAGACCCGTTGGGTCTGTTCCCCCAACGTGCGGTTGTGAGGGGGCGGGGGAGGCGGCATGCAGCGTCACACAAACTAACTATCCCACCCCCCCCCCCCCCACACGCACGCTAATTACCCTCTTGATATTATATTAATATTATTAATTTGCTCCTTTTACCCCATAACCACCCTATCCACTGACCCAGAGCCCCCAACTTGCAGTCACATCTAGAGAGTGGGGAGGTTGGTAGAGAGTGAGGGCAGAGAGAGAGGGCAGAGAGAGAAGGGGCAGAGGCAGAGACAGAGACAGAGACACAGAGAGAGTGGCAAGAGGGATAGGGGGTGGAGAGGAGGATAAGAGGGAGGGTGGGTGAGGGGGAGAGAGAGGGGGTGCTGAGAGGGGGGGTGAGGTGAGGAGCAGGGAGGGGGGGAGGGTGGAGGGGAAGGGGTTTAGGGGAAGGGGTTTAGGGGAAGGGGAGAGAGGGGGGAGGGGGGGGAGGGGGGGGAGAGGGGGGGGCGGGGGGGGGGGGGGGGGGGGGGAGGGGGGGGAGAGGGGGGAGGGGGGGGGTGCTGAGGGGGAGGGGGGGAGAGGGGAAAGAGGGGGAGAGAGAGGGTGTGCTGAGGGGGAGAGGTGGGGAGCAGGGGGGAGGGGGATGGAGGGTGGAGGGAAGGGGGTAGGGGTGTGTGGAGGGGAGGGGGTTTAAGGGAGGAATGGTGGGGGAGAAGGCGGAGGGGAGAAAAAAAGGGGAGAGAGAGGGGAGGGGGGGGGGGGGAGAGGGCGAGAAGAGGGGGGGAGAGGAGAGGGAGGGAAAGGAGAGGGAAAGGGGGGGAGGAGAAGGGGGGAGGGGCGAGGAGTGGGAGTGAGAGGGGGAGAGGGGGGGAGAGGAGAGGGTGAGGTGAGGAGAGGAGAGGAGAGGGGGAGGAGAGGAAAGGGGGAGAGAGAGAGGAGGGGAGAAGAGGAGAGGGGGAAGAGGAGAGGGGGAAGAGTAGAGGGGGGATAGGGAGTGGGGGTAGAGGAGAGGGGTGGTGAGGAGAGAGGGGGGCTAGAAGAGGGAGGGTAGAGGAGAGGGGGGCGAGGAGAGGGGGGAGAGTAGAGGGGGGGGAGGAGAGGGGGGGAGTGGAGGGAGCGGGAAGAGGAAGAGGGGGGGGGGGGAGAGGAAAGGGGGAGGGGGGAGAACCTAAACAACATTTTAGAACCAAAAAAGACACATCTGCAAACGTTTTAGAACCACTAAGGACACTTACATTTGAGTAGACATGTGTTCAGTGTTATTCACAGCTCAGAGAAACGTGACCCTCTGCCTTCCTCCAGCTTGCAGACACTGATTGAGGCACACCACTTCCTGGTTTTATAGTCCCTCCCCCTGCCGCCAGCAGGGGCAGCAGGGAGAATGGGAAATTTTGTAAAAACATTAATATCTGTCATTTTTCATCGACGAGAAAAATTTTGGCACACATACGGCGGAGGGGGGCTCTGAGCAAGGTGGCCAAAAATGACGGCCGTAGGTGGCAGCGTTCTCTTGGAAATCGTAGCACAGATGGCCAAAACCGGTCAAGAACAGACTTTTAGTAATATAGATAAATACATATCTTTATATAAAATATTATATCTGCCATATATATATATGAGCCCAAATGTTTCATTTGTAAGGCAAGTTGAAGATACAAAACTACAAGTAGGATCAGTCCCTTATTAAAACTACCGGCCTCTTTGAAGCAATTTGATGCCTAAAGTGAGATTGTGGGGAGATAATTATTGTTTGCAGTCAATGTCTAATTTGCCTTTATCAAGCTCTAGTCTCTTGCTTCATAGGATCACACAAATATAAAGCACAGAAAGAGGCCATTTAGTCCAGTAAGCCCATGCATAAAGTAACTCACCCCACCACTCGTTCTGACACCAATATATAATATACGGCATGGTGGCATCAGGAATATATTAACCATATAACCATATAACAATTACAGCACAGAAACAGGCCATCTCGGCCCCTTAGTCCCACCTGCCTGCACTCATACCATAACCCTCCATTCCCTTCTCATCCATATGCCTATCCAATTTATTTTTAAATGATACCAATGAACCTGTCTCCACCACTTCCACTAGAACCTCATTCCACACCGCTACCACTCTCTGAGTAAAGAAGTTCCCCTCATATTACCCCTAAACTTCTGTCCCTTAATTCTGAAGTCATGTCCTCTTGTTTGAATCTTCCCTATTCTCAAAGGGAAAAGTAATGTAAGGAAAAGGGAATCTACAATTAATTAAATATTCATATTGTACATGAATGCATCCTCACAATGATTGGAGACCCATAGCTCTTCTGTATATGTCACGCTTAACTAAAGAGTAATTATTTAGGCAAATTCCTGTCATCTCTCCAAGGTAATAAATAGCACAGCAGTAAATCGATGTTATTTACTTAGCGCTGATGTAAAAATATATGTGTAACAAAGCTGTTTGGCTAAAGTGCAACACGTAAAGTGTCGACAGCTTCATAACATTTTATAAGACCATAGAATTTTACAGCACAGAATGTGGCCACTTGGCTCTGCCAGCTCTTTGAAGGAGATGCCCAACCTGGTGTATTCCCTCCGCCTTCTCCGTAACTTTTCTTTTCCTTTTCATGTCTTTATCTAACTTCCCTGAAAGTAACTATAGCACCTGCTTTCACCAGAAGTTTAGCTTGTGCATTCCGTGTTGAGATAGCTTGTTTGCAGATGTTTTACTGTCACTTTTCTCAAAGTTTAGTTAAGAAAACAGAATTTGGAATCCCACGTTTCAGTGAAAACCTGCCCATTTTGGTCTCCCGCTACCCAGGCCTTCAGTGGCAAGCAGCCACTTGGTGAATCGAGACACATGGTCTTACTCATGTCCATAGCTCAGGATAGTCTAAGATCCCACCCTGAACTGCCTCTCATTGGAAAAACATACTGGCAGCAGTCTACAATTAATTAAAGCACACCAGTCATGCACATAACTCAGTTTGCTTTGAGTTGATGGAGGATTTATTGAGAACCGTTAAAATGTATTAGAAACACAAGAGATACTCTTGGTCTTGGCATGTAACATTATTAAACAAGAAACCAGATCACAGAATGAGGCTTAGTGTTATAGTCCTATATGTATCCCATACCCTTTACTCCTGAGGCTCATTGGCAGGAGTATGATTCTGCAGAATCTTCACTGTATGGCCAATAGATTTGTGAATAAACATGTGATACATCAGTCATTAATAATTTGCTTCCAGTTGTTTTAGGCTTGAGAACGTAATTGTATCCCAATGATTAATTGCTACGATTCTGTACGTTTGCATTTAATGAGTGACCTTGTACTGAAGTGGACTGTTTTAGCACCATTACCTGCTGGTGTACAGTGTATAAAATCATGGGAGGAATAAATCGGGTGGATGCACAGAGTCTCTTGCTCAGACTAGTTGAATCGAGGACCAGAGGAAAAAGGTTTAAGGTGAAGGGGAAAGATTTAATAGGAATCTGAGGGGTAACTTTTTCACACAAAGGGTGCTGGGTGCATGGAACAAGTTGCCAAAGGAGGCAGTTGAGGCAGGGACTATCCTAACATTTAAGAAACAGTTAGACATGTATATGGATAGAACAAGTTTGGATATGGACCAAACACTGGCAGCTGGGACTAGTGTAGCTGGGACACGTTGGCCGGTGTGGGCAAGTTGGGCTGAAGGGCCTGTTTCCACACTGTATCACTCTATGATTCTATGACTATGACTCTAGTAGAAGTTCTCTGAGAGTTATGGCGTGTTCAGCAAAGTGAAACAAATCCTGCACAGTCACCATTCCAACAGCAGCATTGTAGCAGGCAGCTAAACAAGTGACAAATTAGAAGCTCGACCAGGTATTAGAAATATTCACTAGTGATCACCAGTTCACCGTCTCCCTGGAACAGCCGGATATATTTGCAGCTCCATTGAGGCACGTTCGTCGGGCTCTGTTCCTTGGAGACTCTTGAATCAGAGATGTATGTAGTTCAGAAAAGGCCCTTCAGCAAAGCTGCACATCATCAAGTACCTATTTCCACTAATCCTACATTAAATACACTTTTGTTGTCCCTACATTCCCATCAACTCTCCACCACTCCCCACAGATTTTACTTCGGAGTCACGTGAGTGACTTCGTGAAGAACCCCGCTACGGCGCATGCGTGTCATATCGCATACGCGCATTGAACGTGTCGGACCTGGGGAGGACGTCCCCTTGAACGGGAGAATTGCAAAGCCGGTGGACGGCAGGTAAGTGACTCTGCATTTTCACCCTGTATAGGAAATGGACAGAGCAACACGCAGAAAGGCTGTGAAGAAGCCGCAGGACGTCAGCGGTGAAGGTGCTGGGGACCCGCAGCAGCAGCCGGCGGCACAGGCAGCTTGTACTGAAACAGCTGTGCCAGATTTAAACCCTGCGCCGGGAAAAACAAATTATAGACTGGGCGGGAAGGCTAATGTATAGCAAGATATAACCTCCATCCAAGTCTGAGGATTACTCACTTGTTGCAAGTTCAAACCAATATAGCAACTAAAACCACTGGTTGATTTCCATTTTTTGCTGCGAAAGTGAGCTCGAAAAGTCGCCGGTAAATACTTACCTATACCGCAATAACGATGACCAGCTGCAGGGCATAGAGCAGCCAGCAGCGACCACATCTGCAGAGCTCGGAAATCAGTACGAGTGGCTGCAGCATGTGGGGCCGTCATCAACATGTTCCGATGAGTACCGGGACGTCGAACAACGGCACTTGGAGCGGCCGGGAGCAACCAGAGCCGGTAGGCATGGGGACCGGCTGCGACAAAAAAACGCGTGCGACTAGTGCCCGAGGGCACGAAAGTCGGCAGGAGCGGTGGGCTAAAAATAAACACCCGCGATCGACCAGTGTGGGAGAGCACGTAAGTCGGCTGGAGCGGTTGTGGGAGGAATTTCTCCACAGTGCCAGGCTCCAGAATATGGATAAAAGCCACACAGGCAAAGGTGTAAGTCCCTCAGCACATTGCCAGAAAAGGCTGCTGGACATTTCATCCTCCTCTGAAGAGGGTGTTCAAGGGCTGCCTGAGTCAGACTCTGAACAAGAGTCAGAGCCACGTTCCCATATGGGGGTTGAGGGAACACAGTTGCTGGACATGGTGGTGAATAGCCACAGTGGGCAAAAAATATAAGTCCCACAGCAGTTTCCCATAAGGGCTGCATGAAATATCAGACGCCTCTGAGGAGGGTATGGAAGGTCTGACGGGGTAAAATCTGAGCAGGTGATGGAGCCACCTTTCCCCTATTGAAGGGTGGGATAAAACAACCTGCTGAACATGATGAGCCAGTACTGCCAGCAGGAACACACTGAGAATGATCTCGAGAAGGATGGCTGTGAGTATTGAATATATGTCCACCCATCAACTTCAAGCTAATACTTTTGCTGAAGTGTTGGCAAGGCATTTATACCCCGGGATATTGTGGTGCTCTTAATGTAGCCAGTGTTACAGGTGCACTTGCAGACATGTTGGGAAGGCCGTTAGGAGTTGGGATATTAAAATCCAAAATACTCTGAAAGGTCTCATGGCGGGCATAACAGCTTTGGCCCGCATGTTAGAAAAGGTGGACATAATTAGTGACCACAAGGATGCTATTGCACTATTTTTGCAATGTGCAGTTTTGAACTAAATATATTAGAAAGAGGGCCATTCAGCCAGCTGTAGACCCTAAGTTCGCTATACTATGTAAGCAAAGGGCTATTGACCCTGTTATTTGGGGGAGACCTGTCCAAACAGGTTAAAGAATTGGATGAGGAGGCTCGACTTTGGGGCTGATTAGAGCATCCAAAGGATATCTGGGGAAGACATTAACCTTATGTGCATCCTAAGAGAGGTAGTGTTTGTAATTATACTACAAAGAATTGGGCAGAGGTACCCAGCAGCAGCGTCCTGTTTAGGGTTTTTGGCCCGGGAGGACCACTGTGGAAGATGCAAAAGCCTCTACGTCAGCATCTACCCTAACCTAAACCTTTAGGCCCTCCACAACCACGAATGAAACCAAGAAAATAACTTGGTTACCACCGATAACCATGGAGGTAGGTGAATTTGGGGCTCCAGCATTAATAGGGAGCACGGAAGTTGGAGGAACATTGCAACTTCATGTTGAAGATTGGTGTAATATATCTATGGACAGATATATCCTTAGCAGTTTTAAGGGATATCTGATAGAGTTTCTACACAAACAAAACCCTCCAGTACAACATAAACCGGACAGATATACATGCTTACTAAAAGGGTAATGGAATAAACAAAACCTGAACAACAGGATTTGTCTCAAACATCTTTATTAGAAATAAGAAAGATGGGGGTTGCCGTATTATTATGGATTATAAACGCTTCACAATGTTGTGCAATATATTCATTTTAAAAATGGATACTTTTAGCAGTACTAAAGAGTTAGTTTTCAGCAGGCTACTTTATGGCAAGTATTAATCTTTAAGATCCTTACTATTCAATATCCAACAGGAGAAAAATTTTAAACCAGCTTTGGGACTGCTGCAACACCAAAATCATAGAGTAATGGCATAGTTGGAGGATATCCTTATGGTGGGAATAACTTATGAATTGGCAGGTTAGGTAGTGGTTGCCACTAAACAATTATTTGAACAGCTGGAATTCATTGTCCATCCACTGAAGTCAAAATTGACACCATTAACACATTTAATATGTTAAGGACTTTACTAATAGGTAAAGCCACAGAGTTCAATGGGCTCAATATTATAGAGGCCATTTATTTTGGCCAATGGAGCTAACGATAGAAGCTATAAAAGAATTACAATGTTGGGAACACAATGTTAAGTATTGCTCCAACCCAATAGTTATTCACAACCCGTCTGTGCTATTACAAACAGATGCCAGTGCAATTGGTTACGGTACAACTGATACCATCTCGAGCTATGGGGGAGATGGAATATACAAGAAGCTAACCTACTTAACACTAAGGGTATAAGTACTTAGAAATGTTAAGTGCATTTCATGGGCTAAAAATCTTATTGCTCAGGAATGAAACTGCAGCATGTTAGATGGTAGATAGATAATACCTCGGTGGTGGCATATATAAAAGTCATATGGGTGGAAATATATAAACATCTTGTGATGAATTGGCAAATTAAATTTGGCAATGGTGTATCCAAAGGAATATTTGGTTATGGGCTACGTATCTACCAGGGATACTTAA
The DNA here is from genome assembly GCF_028641065.1 of Leucoraja erinaceus. Taxonomy (NCBI): domain Eukaryota; kingdom Metazoa; phylum Chordata; class Chondrichthyes; order Rajiformes; family Rajidae; genus Leucoraja; species Leucoraja erinaceus. The sequence goes on along the minus strand of NC_073401.1, from coordinate 738,427 downwards.
TTCAGTGGCAGACGCCAGGTCACGAAAATTTAATGAAAATACGGAATGGATGTTAGACAGAACGATATTTGCTGAAATCACAGCAAAGTACGCAATGTCGGATATTGATCTTTTTGCATCCAGGTTAAATCATCAGTTACCAATGTATATATCATGGGAACCAGATCCTGGGGCAGAAGCTACAGATGCATTCTCACTGCACTGGGGGGGAAATGGTTCATTTATGCATTTCCTCCTTTCTGCCTCATCTATCGGGTACTACGGAAAATTCAACTAGACTCGGCATCTGGGATTCTCATAGTACCTGATTGGCCTACCAAACCATGGTTCTCGGTGCTTCAGGATTTGGTGCTAACACCATATATTATTTTAAGACATAGTCCTCAGTTGCTGGTGCATCCGGTGACTGGGGACAGCCATCCTTGCCATAATTATCTGAATTTATTGGTTTGTAGACTCTGAAAGAACCACTTCGGCATATGGGTCTATCTGATAGAACTGTGGACATGATCACAGCAGCACAGAGAACTTCGACTCAAAAACAGTATTTATGTCATATTAAGAAATGGACTAAATACTGCCTGGATAACAATCTAGACCACAGAAAGATGGATGTTCCAGCTGTGCTAGAATTTCTCACAAGCCTGCACTATGAAGGACTCAGTCACAGCACGGTCAATAGTGCTAGGAGTGCCTTGTCGAGTTATTTATGGGAAGGCACAGAAAGACAGGCTGTGGGCTCACATCCTCTAGTAGTAAAACTGTTACGAGGCATCTTTAACAAAAACCCACCAAGGGCTAGATATGGCCAAATCTGGGATGTGAGTGTAGTCCTAACCATGTTACGGAATTGGTCACCGGCTACAGCATTAACGCTGAACAAACTCACTATGAAAATGGTAATGCTAATGGCACTGGTCACAGCGTAAAGGGTCCAGTCATTGCAGAAATTAAGATTGGATAACTTCACTGAGGCGACAGGAAGTTTGATTTTCGTGATCCAGGACCTTATTAAGCAAAATAGACCAGGATCAGCGGGTTAGGTCATAGAGTTCATAGCCTATCCGCAGGACGATCGCCTCTGTGTAGTGAAACACATTGTGTTATATATTGACAGAACAAGGGCTATCAGAGGCAATGAAAAGGCTTTTTTTGATTAGCCATAAGAAGCCGTACCATAAAGTCTCGACTCAGACCATTTCACGGTGGCTGATATATTGCTTAATTCAGGCAGGAGTGGACACTAATGTATTCAAATCTCACTCCACCAAGGCTACAGCTACATCAGCAGCTAATCGCCTTGAGGTACCGATGGACAAAATCCTCAGAACTGCAGGATGGTCATCAGAGAAAACGTTTCACAGATTTTACAACAAACCAGTTAGAAAAGAAGAAACGTTTTCGGGCAAAATTTTAAGTTCTATATAATTTTACCTGAAGCTTACAAGGTTTATGAATTGATTTAATAAATATTATTTACCATTTTTGTTTAAAATGTTGGTATGAATGTATTTCTTGAATACCAGTAACAATTTCTCCCAAACTACCAAGGCAGTTGTGAAGCTTGGACTCGTTCCACGGCATGAGGTCACAGAGCTTTGAAATCTTCACGAAGTCACTCACGTGACTCCGAAGTAAAATAGTAAGATTAAACGAGAACTTACCAGTTTGAAGTTTGATCTTTATTTTATGAGGAGGAACGTTGAGGGAATACGTGCCCTCCGCTCCCACCCTCATATGGTCATATCTTAAACTGGTATCTCTTTAATAATCTTACTATCTTAGGTCATTATAGTGTATCTGTGACCTCACACCGCTGCTTTGAAGAATGTCACGCATGCGCCGTAGCGGGGTTCTTCACGTATTCCCTCAACGTTCCTCCTCATAAAATAAAGATCAAACTTCAAACTGGTAAGTTCTCGTTTAATCTTACTATTCTACCCCACACCTGCACTTAACAAACAATTTACATCTCATGATTTGGAACCTACTTGCATTAAAAGTATTGGTCAGTCGTGCAGGAGGCATTTTGAACTTCCTTTGTCAGGTAAGTTTAAATTGAGACAAAGGACAGAGAAGTACTTAAATTGTATGGGAGAGCCCAGCATGGTGTTTTCGTACCAGTCTCACTGTCCCACTTGCGCTATTTTTAGGTGACCGGACTCCCCTTTGACATAAAATTTGAAATAGAATAATTACTTTAACAACAAAAAACAAACTGAAGTCAGCACCGGCGACACCGTACATTAACCTGGCACCAACTACGACAAACACTACGTCAGGAGAAGTCAAGCTACGCTCACTGGCATCAAACCCACTGTCGCCGACTGTCTCCAAAATGTTCATCATGTTGAAAATTCAGCGGCAACCAGTAAGACGCAACGACTCTTTGGGCGACTGAGGAGACGACTCACGACCATATAGGCAACACCCCGGCAACCATGTGGTGACAGCCAGTCGCCTGTAGTCACCTAAAACATGTGCTTAAATGAGACAGGCCCATTACTGTGGTTCAGTTAGTTATTATTTACTGATGCATGATTAAGACTTGAAAATCAATATTACACTTTCAGGACTAATTGTTTTGAAACAGCTTCAAAGTGCATGAGTCAATGTATTATTTAGTGAAAAGCAGCTTTCTTGCAATCTAAGATAGGCCGGCTGGTTAGAATGCTACATGTTCGCCATCCATGGGGAGAAGGCAGGAATGGAGAGATGGGAGAAGATATGGGGAGAAGGCAGGAACGGGGTACTGATTGGGGATGATCAGCCATGATCACATTGAATGGCGGTGCTGGCTCGAAGGGCCAAATGGCCAACTCCTGCACCCATTGTCTGTTGTCTATTGTCTATTGTCTGTTGTCTATTGTCAAACATAAAAGGAAGATTGGAGAATCTGAAAGACTTACTGTACTGCCAGGATTTGTACACATGATCAGAATTTTCCCAAGACAACTGTGTCCAAAGTGGAATTGAGACTTACTGGAGGCCAATCCCTACGTATAGTGCCCCGTACACGTTATTGTAGCCATCAGTGTGTCATGAAGCACATGGTTATAGTCTCTTAATCTACAACCTTGAAATGAACCAAATGAATTAAATGTACAGTTAATTACTGAAAATAGATGCCTAAGTTTCAATGATTTCAAACTTAACATTATTTCAAACGTAATCTTTATCTATAACAACGCTTTGAGATTTTCATCTGGTGTTTGTTTAAGATGTTTGGAATATATATATATCCTCAAAGGGAAGATCCTTACTACTTCAGTTCAGGATCAAATTATGCTAAACAAATGTATGCATGTTCATGTAAGTGACTACATTCTTGCCATCTGCCCAATAATTTAAAAAGCGACAAGTGATAGCATGGAACTGCTGATGTTGGTTAACCAAAAAAGGACACTAAGTGCTGGATTATCTCAGTGGGTCAGGCAACATCTATAGAGAACATGGTTAGGTGATGTTTCAGGTCGGGACAACATATCCATGTTCTCCAGAGATGCTGCCTGATCTGCTGAGTTACTCCAGTACTTTGTTCCTTTTTTCACATATTACACGATGGCGTTGAACTGCATGCAGTAATAATTGTCAGTTCAACATTAAAGATGGAACTGCAATCGTTATAATTTTTGACATTTTCTTTCTAAACTGATTTGGACATTAAAAATGTCATATACAGATAAAGGAAAATACTTTGAGTGATTCTATTGATTCATCTACACGTTGTCCAGGAGTAGTTGCCTCCATAATGTGTTTCGATGATTTATCTGAGTTTTCCCACCATGTTCCTTAATTGTCTTCATTGGGAAAGAGTGACGGGAAAAATGCAAAAGCAAAAGAAAAATTGGGACTTGCACAGATTTTATTTTTTCTGTGGAGTAACAGGAAGGATTACCACAGAACATGCACACAATGTAACATTGCATGCAACTGCTTGTTGTGTATCCAGATTCCTGCTCTGATAGGATTCAGGGGAATCAGAGAATATTTACAGCATTGAAAGAGGCATTTGGCTCATTCAGTCAATTTATGGACAAGTAATCCAGCCAGTCTCACTCACCACCCTCTCCCTACCTTCTTTCCTTCCAGACATGTAATCAGCTCCCTGTGAAACAATACAGATGAATCTATCTTTATAACCACAGGCAATTCCTAACGATTCATTGTGCAAAATGCCGTAACTTCCTTTCACATCAGAATGTTAATGTTTAAATGAGTAAGGTGTAGTTCTGTTTACTCAAGTTGTACAATATAGGAGAATTAGATGCTGTAGAAACTGTAAAACATTACAATTTAAGACATGCAAATTTATTAAAACATTTAATAAACTACAGTATTCTTCATAATTTAGGTTGTAAATATTGACATCCTATACATAGAAAAATGGAATAATTTACTGTACAAATTATTGCTTATAACATCTTCATATAATTCCACTTTCTTAATGGAGAATGGGAGACATAAATGTAGCCATAAGAACTCTCCCTACACAACACAGATTTACACCAGACAGTTTTGTCTCTTCTTCCAAAGCAAGACCAAGTATAAATGAAAATAAGTTCCAGCTCTAAATGTTTTAGAAATATTTTTGTATCCAAAAACACATTTCTCAATAAAATAAGTTCCACATTTTGTAACCTCTATCCAGGAAAGATTTATCTCACAATCTCATTATATTCCCGTCATATTTCATAGTAAGTGTCAAACATTTATTGACAATGCTCTGCCAGGAATTAAAGGTCTGGCAATGTCGTGGAGGATTTATATTAACATTACATTTGGAAAATGCCTTTCAAGGAAAAACTCAATTTTCCGATAACTTTGAAAGGAATTTCTTTCCCCACAAACCCTTTTTGCTTATTGCAAAGGCTATGCCAATAATACCACTGAAAGATCAGTATTCCTGGCAAAGATTCTTAGCACAACAGAGAATGCAATACAGCTTTGAATTCAAACATTATTTCTAAATGGCCCCAACCATCCTACATCTTTAAAATGTTGAGTCTTACAATGTCAACATAAAATGTACCTTCTGTTTCCAGCCCAGTTCAGTATTTTTAGAGATATAGTGGAAACAGGCCCTTTGGCCTGTCGAGTCTACACCAAGCATCGATCACCCAGTACACTATGTTGTCCCACTTTCACACCCTGCACACTAGGGGGAATTTACTCACGCCAATTAACCTACAAACCTGCATTTCTTCAGACTGTGGAGGAAGTCGGAGCAAACCAGTAAAGACCCACGTGGTCACGGGGAGAACGTACAAACCCTGCACAGACCACACCCGTAGTCAGGATCATATCCAGGTCTCTGGTGCTGTAAAGCAGAGATTAATCCAGGATTAATGGTAATTTTGACAGGCATTGTTGTTTGCTTTCCCCACGGTGGCCAAGGGCACTCACTGAAAAGTGAGCTGGTGCATTAATTGGATTAAAGGCTCCAAAAAATGTACACGGAAAACAGGGCCATCTGGTCATCAATCTGACAACACTAATCTGTATTTAACAGTGCTTTAGCACACAGGTGACCCAAACCCAAACAGAAGTTAAAGGATAATTGCAAAGTCTGCGAAACACACAGATCATTTGTGATGGAGAAAGTCAACAGCATTCAAGTTCCTGGGCGTATTCTACTGAGCTCAACACATTGATTCAATCCTAAAGAAAGCTCACACGTGCCTCAACATCCTCAGAGGGTTGAGGAGGTTCAGCAAGTTGCCGAATACTCTATTGAATGAGTGTTATTAACAATATAAAGACAAGATTTTCCTTTCAACTCCAGATTTTCCTGAGCAGTTCATACACAAAATGCAATAACTCTCTGATAATCTGCCATGATTTTTCAGGGATCCTGATGGTTCAGATCTCATTAGTCTGGAAAATGGGCCCACATCAAGATTGCAGGCAGGGTATGTGCCCTAAGTGTTATCTCCGCCGTGCAGCTTTGGCCAGCAACATTGGTGGATTTATGGAAGGCCTATATATTTTTTCCCTACATTAAGCTCACCAGATCCACTGGGAAATGTAGTGTACAGCTTTGTAACATGTGTGAATAAAAAGTGTAATGTAAGTATGTAACATTGTATAAGGTAGGAGTAACATCCAATAGTCTGGAAAATCTGTTAGACCAGCAATGCAAAAAATTGTCGGATTACTGGAATTGATACATGAATTCTTGTCCAGTTGAGGCAGGTTCGATCACAACGTTTCAAAAAAACATTATAAGAGGTACATGGGCAGGATAGGTTTAGAGAGATATAGGCCAGATTCAGGCAGGTGGGACTAGTGTAGATGGGACATGTTGATTAGCATGGGCATGTTGTGCCGAAGGGCCTGTGTCCACTCTGTATCACTCTAGGATTCTCTATCTAATCAAATATTAATTCTGTTTCTCTCTTTCATTCAGGTATCTATGACTGCAGAACATTTCTATTTAATTTAATATTCATATTTTCTCATGACATAGACAGGGAACATTCAGCCATCGAGCCTTTGCCAGGTTACAGAGTATTCCCATTCCACCCACTAAAATCCTCCCTGTAACTATTCTCCCCACATACTCCTCAATATCTCCACTTCATCCTAGATTCTATCACCACCTTCAGCAGGAGCGATTTACACTGGCCAATTAACCCACCAACCTAATCAGAGCATTCAGGAGAGGTCACATGGTCATAGGGAGAACAAACCAACAACAACCAGGCAGTGCTTGAGGTCATGATTGAACACAGGTTACTGGAGTTCCCAGGCAGTAGTCCTGCTCGCTGTGTCACCGTGACAGCCAAATCCCATCACTTTAATTTCATCCATTTATTACTAAGGTTCTGACAAGTGTGAAGGTTTCAAATCTCAATGGAAGAGCACCATGTCATTGCCTAAATGTTCTTCCTAGAGTGTCAGACTAGTAACAAGACTATGCATGTGAGTGATGGGGAAATTGCAACCCAAGTTGAATTGATATAAAACAGTCAATGATTAATTGTGGTACAGTGGCTTGACAGAAATTCCACATCACATCGAGCAACTGGGAGCACATTGCACTGGGCAGGCGCTCCTGGAGGAAATCCATGCAGGAAGGAGCTGCATGAAACGGAATGGAACTACGCCGTGTCGCAGAGACAAAGCGACAGCACCGTAAGGAGAGAGAGAAGGGGGCTCGACGACTACCAACTACCGCCAGTCTCCACTGCCCACGTTGCACCAAGATGTGTGGATCACGGATCGGCCTCTACAGACATCTGCAGACCCACAAGTAGACGACCCTATGGAGAGGAGAGGACGGTCAGACTCGGTGAGTGACCGCCGATGATGAATTTCTTGGCTTAAAAATGGCCAGTTTATGAGCTCAACATCCCCAGTGATAGAAATGCCACGTGATTGTCACAGGATATATCATTTGGTCCACTTGATCACATCAATGTCACAATATTCACATAATAACAGCTAAAGTGGAGAAGTCTGGTTGAGCCCAGGCAATAACATCCTGTTAACGAGAAGGAGACAACTTGAGCAACAAGCAATGTAGGAAATGCAGGCCAATGATCTCAAATAAAAAATGAAATGACCAATCATGAGTCCTAACTGCAATGCAATGAATAGGAGATTGTCACCGTGTTCTTGATACAAACAATGAACCTGCTCCAACAAATCCAACTGCTCCCCTAGATTAATGTGACGAAAGCAGACAACTCACTCAAAGTAAGAGATAAGACCTTGTTCTACTTTCATTATCTCTGCTCAATTACCTTAATTAAAGCCGGCTTTGGCAAAAGAAAGAGCAAGCGCTGCATGTAAGAACATGTCTTGTCTGCAAACTCATTCATTATAAAAAAGCTTGAAAATTCATATACGCACTTAACTACTAAAAATAATTAAAAACCCTTCCGGAAATACAACTATTAAAATGTATTATTGATGAATAACTTCAAATGGGAACCCGCAACAGCACTCTAAGACCTGTGTTGCAATATGGGACACCTTATAATGTTCACATGACCCTCGAAAAACGTATTCAGGAAGCATTTTTGAGAGTTGGACAACAACTTGACCATATAAAGCATATTTCTCCAAAGCGCAAAATTAAAGCTCACAAGAGCATTCCCATTTATTGCTAGATATCATTCAACTTAGAAATTTCAAGTCACTTACAGGAAGCAGACAAAAAAGGAATGATCCAAACCATGTTCCTGAGTGGCTCTGCACTTTCACCCCGTTCATTTTTACCCCGACTAACCTGTTTAAGTGGTGGGGGGGGGGGTTCCTGAACATTAAATACCACTTCTCATTTTGGACTAGCATTTTGGACTGTAGTCTTGACATACAGTGAGATACATTTTATATACCTGCTTGTTTTGGACCGACAATTGTATTGTCTTCTACAGTGACATACACACCTGTGCATTGGGGTTATCAAGGAAGCACTGTTCTTGTTTGCATTGTTGATATGCTTTTCAAACCTTTTGTTGAATATAATTCACATTGAGCATCCGAGGCAGATCTTGTTTCATTTCCCCACTGTGTTTTATCTTGGTGCGTCTGGGCTCCTACATCAACCTCTGCAAAGCCAGAAGGTGACATCGGAAGATTCTGGCACTTTGCGGTCAGTTCTGGCACATGTCAATTTCTCATCACTCATGGAATCGGATTAGACAATGGCTCAAAGCCACCGCTTGCAAATATATTCAGATCTTTCTCATAAAATAATTTATTACATCATTGCTCAATTTCATTGTGTTATGATTAATGTAACTTCAGGGTAAAAACAATATTTTTCTTAATCCTGTCACAATATACAGTATATACAACAAAAGGAGAGACTTTTAGCGACTAGCAACATTTCCTTAGGCCTTTGATGTGTTGAAAAGGCTGACTGTTTGTAGCAGATATCTGAGTTATTTAGCCTGAGGTTTATTAGCTTTGGTCTGTCTGTAAGGTGTAGCAGGCTGTAATTTCATGCATGACTGGTCCTGAGCTCCAAATACTCTAATTTACCTCAGATGTGAGGAGACACTATTCTGTTCTGTGTTCAGGTGCTATTCTGGTGTGATGTGTTGTACTGACCCTGCCTGCCCACAATCAGCAGCGTTCTTCACCAACAAAAAACATGTACACACCCTGACTTGCACCAAGCTCCCACTGAAATTCTATTCAAGATGACATTAGGGGTATAAATGTATCTGAACCTTGGAACCTCTAGTTAAGTTAGTCAGTTGCTGGCCTGCAATGGGAATATATGGACCAGAAAGGTGAACCTTATGTGTCCCTTGATAAGCATGAAACAGGTGCAATTGAGTATGATGGACCTGTCTTCATAATCAGAAGAACAAATGGTCACTTTATTGTGATATAAGCTTCTGGTGGGATTTAGATCTGGGAACCTCCATCTTCTCTCTGGGCTCTCCAAGAACTGCCGATTGTACAGATCTTTTTAGGATTATGGTTTATTCATGCCTCCCTGAGCAATAGATCATCTGCCTCATTTACTAATGTTTGTAATCAACAAAACTCAATGCAAAGTCCTTTTCTGTCTCAGTGGTTTGGTTACATAAGTGCTTTGACATAGAGGTAATGGTGCAGATTTTCCATCAATATTCGTTGTAGAAGGAGTTCCCAATCTCATCCAGTGGTGAAGGAATGAATGGAACAGGTGCTGAACAACTGATACATGCTTTGCATATGTACCAAGGGGATGTCAACCCAGTGCCCTGAGTGAGGTCATTCACAACCGTGAACTGGGCACCAGGTACACCAGGCAAACGTGAAAGGTGAGGCGTTCATCAGTGGTAGAGAGCAGAGGTAATATAAATAAATACAAATAGAATTATGCATACACACAGCACATCATAGTTTGGATTTAAGGTTTTGTGAAAAGGCAGGAGAGACCTGTGCAGGCTTTCAGCTTGGTCATACGCTGGGACTCCCAACAAAACTGATCCATTACCAGCTCATAGCCAATCTTTCACAAACTGCCATCTTTCATAAACCGGGAACTATTTTTTGCACAAAGCCCATCCCTAAGGATCTTTATTTTGCGTGAATTGCTGTTATGGATTTACAGAGTAGAACGCAGTCCTGGATCCTTTCTATGATCTCTTATCATCATCTCAGCCCCATGATACAAAGGCTCGGCAGGCTAAAATGGGATGGCCAATTTCTCCGGCTTTTACTCACAGTCAGAAAACTTACTGTCTTTCCACACAACTTGATTGTAGGTTAAGTCGAGAGTTTAAGAGCAGGATTAGTGTGAAAGCATTTCAATCTGCTGCAACTGTTAAGAAATCACCCGTAGAGTTGAGCAGTAAACAGAGCATGGTTGGAAGGGCTGAACACTCTTCACACCGATTGGATGGAGAATTCATTTGCACAAGTGGCCTTGCTAGAAAGTTGACATGATACACATTTCTATCAGGTTCCAAGATTCTGAGACCCAGATGAAATTGGAGCCCAGTAGTTTCGGGCAAATAAAGGCTGATGCCGTACTGATTGGCAGCTTCCTGCTTGTTGACCTGTAAGAACATCCTTGTACTAAAGTTGCCAATCTTGTGTACTTTTATCGGACACTTGCTTTGGAGACTCTCGCCAACTGGTCTGATGGTGGCTCTAATGACATGCTATAATCCCTGCGTCCATTGTGAAGTACTCAATACAGTGGTCTTAAAGTCACCTTCACACTGAGGTATCAAAGTGCTGTATGTTGCAACTGAAAGATAATTTAAAGGAGTTTTCATATCGAGGACGAGTGGCGATAGTTGTTGGGGTGCTTGGTCTTTGTGGCTGCAGTAGTTTAGTCACCCACCAGTGGACTTCGATCTCCATGTTGATCCTTCAGCTTTTTCTTAAAAAACAGAATAGTTGAAGGTTTGTAGGTGATGACCCAGGGTTCAGAAGGGGATTGCGGGTTGCAGTTCTCTGAACTGTTTTGTGCAGGAATTCTTCGAGACCTGAAGGATAAAATAAATGACATTTTATTTACTAATCTGCATTTAGTTTCATCATTTTAAGCATTTCATTGCATTCATTTTTTACAATGTTATATAGTCATCACTTTGTAGTTGGTGGTAGTGTTATTGTGACCAGACACCTGCCTGTATGGAGTTTGTACGTTCTTCCAGTGACAGAGTTGGTTTGCTCTGGGTACTCCGGTTTCCTCCCACATTGCAAAGACATGCAGGCTTGTAGGTTAATTGGCTTCTGTAAATTGTGCCTATTGTGTAAGATAGAACTTGTGTACAGGTGATCGATACAGGTTGAACACTAGGGGCGCTGCATTGACAGCAACCTCTGCCTACATCCTGTTTGCTTTTCAATCTTTTTTACAATTTTGAGTCAGTTTAAAGTCTGTTTTTGGGGGAATCTTTGATCTTTTTCATGTGGGGGAGGGGGGTAGGGTAAGGGGGGAAACTGTTTCCCAGTCGCTTCCTGGCGGGGACGCGACTATTTCTCCGAGTCACATCCTCGCCCCCTTCCTACCACCTGGATCGGAGAGACCTTTCCTGCCGGTGACCGGAAACCGGACCAGAGGCACAACAGCAGCGTCACAGCGCTGAATTCACCGCGGAGCGGGCGATGCCTACATGGATCGCCGTTTGGAGCTCCGGAGCATTGGGCCGCTGCTCCAACATTGCGGAGCTGTGGTTTGGGAGAGCTTCCAGCGCGGGAGGCACTGAACAACATCGCGGAGTCCTGGGGCCCTTCCTGAGGGCCACCAGCATTGCATCTCCGCCCAGCGTGGCCTGTGGACTTTGGGAGCCGCGGACTATGGTAGGAGGTGGCCGACTGATGTCCAGGCTGCTGAGGAGGTCCCCCAGCCACGACGCCGGACTTACATCACCCCGGCGAGCGGGCCTGAAAATCGGGCCGCCCGTAGCAGTGACGGAGGAGGTATCAGGGGGCCCCCACCATGGGTGAACATTGGTGAACATTAGAGAAGAGGACTGACTTCCCTCACAATGGGAAATTTTGATTCTGCTGTGTGGGGATGTTTTATGTTTAACTCTATCGTGTGTTGTGTTCCTTATTTCTATTGTATGGCTATATCGTTATCTCATTTCATTGTGCCAACTGGCACATGTGACAAATAAATATATAACCATATAACCATATAACAATTACAGCACGGAAACAGGTCATCTCGACCCTTCTAGTCCGTGCCGAACACGTATTCTCCCCTAGTCCCATATACCTGCGCTCAGACCATAACCCTCCATTCCTTTCTCGTCCATATAACTATCCAATTTATTTTTAAATGATAAAAACGAACCTGCCTCCACCACCTTCACTGGAAGCTCATTCCACACAGCCACCACTCTCTGAGTAAAGAAGTTCCCCCTCATGTTACCCCTAAACTTCTGTCCCTTAATTCTCAAGTTATGTCCCCTTGTTTGCATCTTCCCTCCTCTCAGTGGGAAAAGCTTATCCACGTCAACTCTGTAATATCTTGTATCTTGTATCTTGTATCGTTGGTCGACGCAGACTTAGTGGAGTGAAGTGCCTATTTTCGAGCTGCATCACTAATCTAATCTAAACTAAACTAAATTACAAGTCTGGCATTAATGAAGGATGAGAATTTGCTCCGGTAACTACTCTCTTTGGAATGCATTCCTTTATCTAGGCATTTGGGAATAGCTTCACACAGGTGCAGGGCCATAATATAGAGAATGACAGGAATTGCTGTAATTGCCAGTTGTGGCAACCCCCTTGAGCAAGTCTCTCTGTGCACATATACAACATAAATGCAGGCCATTTGACCTTTTGAGTCAATGGCATCTCACAGAACCATCCCACCTCCTAATGTTCCCCTTCCCCTTCCAAACCAATTTCCCCAAGTTACACGAACCCTCCTTACAGGTTCTGCCACACCCCTACATATAAGGGGTAACTTGCATTTGTCCATGAACCAGCCAACACGCATATCTTTGAATGCTGGACAGAATTGGAGCACCCAAGTGAAAGCAACACAATCATTTGGCGAAGGTCCAAGTTCCTCACCTACAGCACCCAAGGTCAGCATCAAACCCAGATTACTAGATTAGTGAGATAGTAACTGCACTGACTGTGTCACTGTGTTGCCCTCGTGAAGAACACATAATCCATGTTATTGTCACTTAGTTAAATGTCTCTTGTTATTGAACTGGGTATAATTACCATACCATCCCAGTTAACATCAGATGAAGAGATCCAACAAGACCTGAGTATTTTCCTCCATTTCATCATCTCATTTTTCAGTATCTTGTGGCGGTGGCACAGCAGTAGAGTTGCTGCCTTACAGTGAATGCAGCGCCAGACGCCCGGGTCGAATCCCGACTATGGGCGCTGTCTGTACGGAGTTTGTACGTTCTCCCGGTGACCTGAGTGGGTTTTCTCCGAGATCTTCGGTTTCCTCCCACACTCCAAAGACATACAGGTGTGTAGGTTAATTGGCTTGGTAAATGTAAAAATTGTCCCTAGTAGGTGTGGAATAGTGTTAATGTGTGGGGATCGCTGGTCACCACGGACCCAGTGGGCCGAAGGGCCTGTTTCCCGCTTTATCTCTAAATCTCAAAAAATCTAAAAAAAATCTAAATCTTCTATCGATTATTATTTGAAGTTTAATCACAGTTGGCAGATTAGGCCAAGGGACCTAATGCTCAGGCAGTCCCTTGATGTATTCTCCTGAACCAAACTCAACAGAAAGATTCCGCAACATGCAAACTCAATGTGTCAAACAGTAGCAAGAATGCTTCAATGAGCTATGTCTGAACAAGAAACATCACTTTAATAACTAGTTAAATGATGGCCCAGATTTTGCAGGAAATGTCAGTGAACTGCTGATATTCACCTTGAAACTTCAGATGTCCATCCACAACCACTTAAAGAAAGAATTCTTTAGATTATCTCCACCTCTGTAATTTCTCTCTAAATCTTTGGCCTTAATCTTAAACTCTATGGTATGGTGTCAATTTATCTTAGATAATATATCTGTTAAAACTATGGAACTTTACATTACATGAGAGAAGCTATGTTAATATTGGTGCAAGTATTATTGGGCAGGAGTATGGTGATGACAGATATTACTGGAAACATCAACTCACTGTAGAGTAAGTCAGGATAGCCTGACTCGCTGAGTTACTCCAGCATTTTGTGCCTATCTTTGGTGTAAACCAGCATCTGCATTTCCTTCCTACACTTTTTGTCTGCTCCACTGCAAACTCTCCTTGAGGTATGCCTATTTTGATGATAGACACAAAGTGCTGGACAGGCAGCATCTCTGAAGAGAAGGAATGGGTGACGTTTTGGGTCGAGACACTTCTTCAGACTGAGAGTCTGGGGAAAGGGTGACAGATCAAAGCACACGATGATCAATGACATGTACAATGGTTCATTATTAGCTGAGGGGAAGGTGACGAGGCAAACAATTAGTATAATATCGGTAAAATGTATCAGAAGGATATTGAAACTAGTCAGAGCACGTGGGCGGGGGAGGGACGGAAAAAGAGGGAAAGAAAGGGTTAGTTGAAGTTAGAGAAATTAATGTTGTAAATTCCCCAAGCGAAATATGAGATGCTGTTCCTCCAATTTGTGTTGGGTCTCACTCTGAGAGTGGAGGAGGCCCAGGACAGAAATGTCAGTGTGGGAATGGGAGGGGGAGCAACTGGGAGATCTTGTCAGCCTAGGCGGACTGAGACAAGAATTCTTGAACCTGTTTGCCATTATTTGCCAACCTGCTCTCTGGTGTTGGATTGCCCATGGGTGCACTCACTACATGTCACAGAATCCCACGAGGGAGCAGAAAGTCACAGTGGTTTCCCATCACTTATCCTGGGTATGATATTGACAACCTATGCTCGGATCCCAGTGCAGCAAGTGTGGCAGGAACTGTGAACATCAACGGAGATGACAGGAGATGGCCGTGAGGTATTCAGGTCAAAGTTAGTTGGACTGGATTTTTTCAAATTCTGTCATTGTCATTCCATGTATTAATAACACTGAATCTCTTACAGAATGTCTTAAAGTGGTGATGTTTTAACAAATCTTTAATGTGAATAACACAAATATTTTTGAATGTTTCAAGTTTTGGATGGCTTTGCTAGTTCTGGCCATCCAGAGTGGCTAAGCCTGCTGTCAAAGCTTTCTCACCGTTTTTGTAGGTGGATTTGTTTTGTACTACAATGTGTCCCACGTGGCCCTGCTGGTGCACGGGGCCTCATGGTGATGGAACCACACACTTCTTTATGTTGCTGTCTAGGCTACACAAGCAGCATTTGGACTTTACCTCAGAAGCCTGGGGTGCACATGAAATTTTAGTTTAGAGATACAGCATGGAAACAGGCCCTTTGGCCCACCAAGTCCGCGCCGACCAGCGATCTCCGCACATTAACACTAGCCTACACCCACTAGGGACAATTTTTACATTTACCAAGCCAATTAACCTACAAACCTGTACGTCTTTGGAATGTGGGAGGAAACTAAAGGTCTTGGAGAAAACCCACGCAGGTCACAGGAAGGACGCACAAACTCCGTACGGACAAGCACCCGTGAACGGGATCAAACCCGGGTCTCCGGCGCTGCATTCGCTGTAAGGCAGCAACTCTACCGCTGCGCCACCGTGACTGGCCTACTGAACTACTAGGGCTGAAATATCAGACACAATAAATCAAGCTTAACCATAATCTATTCAAGAATTAATTTTCCACCTATTCTTTGATGCCATGTACAAGTTGCATTCATTGGCATTATTTGTTATGGCTTGCTTCACACCTGGGATAATAATCAAAGCAGCACAAACATTAACGTCGCTCGGTACATATCAGAACTGGCCTCAAAACTGAAAGTCTCTCTGAAATGCATTGAACCACAAACTTGGAAAGCCGGCTTTTCTGATTCTAAACTTTAAAAGGATCAATGGCTTGTTGAGGCCACTGCCTTCTTTGATGATTATATCTGTTCAAATGCCAGAGGCTCATCTGTGGTTGCCGCACTCAATGGCTGGTTTGAAGGCATTTGCAAACAGAAAGGAATTGAAGGAACTGCAGAGGCTTTCAACCCCATTATCAGGTCTAATTATAAGCTGACAGCCTCATCGTCTTTGCTCTTATAATTCATGAAGAAGAACTAAAGAGGTATTGCTATAGAAACTGTTGAACCACCAAAGGCCAAGTCGAGCTCTGTTCTTCACATTGAATGTACGAGTGCTTGCTTGTATAAGACAGAAAGTTGGCAAATTGCAGTTAAGGATATCAATACGGCAAATAACAAATTATCAAACTCTCCTTCTGGTGCTATCTTCAAATGCACTGTGCTGTTGCAACTTGACTCATTTCACTGAGCAACTGATGTCTTTCCCAACATGCCACCACTTAGAAGGATATCTACTCAGCAGTTCAACATGCCAGAAGTAAAACAAATGCAAACTAACAAGTCCTCTCCAAGCTGTCTCCTCTTCTAAGGTACAGAATGAAGCAGTCTCTTTCTATATTAATCTCCCATCTCGGGTGGAAAATGCTTTGTTTTCCAGTTCAAATGTCGGCATCAATAAACAAGATGTAAGGTGCCTTGAAAAAAAATTGCAATTCCTTTGGAATATTGGCCTACAGTTTTAGTTTGCTTCATGGCAGAGAAGGAAGGACCAATGTTGTGTCTTGCACAATATCATAACAATTGACCTCTTTGAAGTGTGGCCATTGAGTAATAATTCAGCAAATAAGGGAATCAGTTTGTGTGCACAGCAAGAGCCCAGAGGCAGTGATATATTATTGCCCAGATATTCTGTATATTTGTGTCAGCCAGACCTCGCTACCCTCTTCAACATGGTGCTGTGGGATTGTCTACTTTCTGAGCAGCTTGGCGGCTTGCTGTTACACCCAAAGGATGAAACATCTGTCAGTGCAGCCCTCAGCCAATCCTGATTCACGTTCCAGAGCAGTCAAGCCTCTGAAGACACAAACGCATTGCTTCCTGATCCAAAACCAAAAACGTGAGCCAGAGCTGGCAATCTGTAATGGTCCAATAGTAGCTTTCGCTCTTTCACCCCAAAAAAAAAAAGAAAACATAGGCTCTGTTCAGTTGCTCTTGTGTTAGGATAGAGGCGAGAGTGGGATGGTAAACAGAAATAGCTGAATACTGATGTGTCTAATGCAGGACCAGCACAAAGACCATATTGGGCCAGGACTTCATTGGCTTGGATCTATTTGGCTGACATTACCAAATATTATTCTCTTGACCTCACTACGAAGGGGACAGGCACTTTCTGCATTCTGTCATTTTCTAAACAAGTGAATGAGATAAATAAAGACTGAACACATGGAACATATCTTGGAGTAATTAATTTACATTCCAAGTATTTACCGCGGTTTGTTGTTCCTTTAATCTTATTTATAAACAGAATCCATGGTTAAGTCTTGAGATTAATATTCTTTTACAGCTTGCGAGACTGTGGTTATTTTTCTCCATTATATTAGCTTTCATCAAATCAACATTTTCAATGGAATTTGTTTCAGCCAAGTTTCTATTTATGCCAGTGTATATTAAACATTGCACTAATTATCTACTAATAATTTGGTATGCATAAAACAGCAGGAGTCCCTCAACACCAAGAAATTCATAAATCAGAAATCCAAATTCACTCAGTGCCTTGAAGGAGCAAGTTATTGATTTGGGGTATTCGTAAACTGGATGAATGGGCTTCTCAGAAATTGGGAAGAATCAGGACTGTCAGCACTCTGGGATTGTCCAGGAGTCTCCGTGATGGAATACTATCCCAGTCATTCCTGCAAGCAACCCAGGATAAAAAAACATATGCAGTATTTCCTTTTGAAATGGTCTGTTTTTGTTTTAATTTTACACAAGCATATTTTGTTCTTGGGAGGCTGCACTCCATCTGAAAGAGGCCAAGTGTAGTGGAGATGTAAGATGTAGGGTAAACTATTTACAAAGGGTGGTCGGTGCCTGACTCTGCCGTGGGGGAGGGTGGAGGCATGTATGATGGTGGCATTTAAGAGGTGTTTAGATGAGCACATGGATGTGCAGGGAATGAAGGGTATGGATCATGTGCAGGCAGATGTCATTAGCATAGCTTGGCATCATGTTCGGCTTAGACATACCATATAACCATATAACCATATAACAATTACAGCACGGAAACAGGCCATCTCGGCCCTACAAGTCCGTGCCGAACAAATTTTTTTCCACTTAGTCCCACCTGCCTGCACTCATACCATAACCCTCCATTCCCTTCTCATCCATATGCCTATCCAATTAATTTTTAAATGATACCAATGAACCTGCCTCCACCACTTCCACTGGAAGCTCATTCCACATGTGGGCTGAAACATAGTGGGCTGAAGAGCCTGTTTCTGTGCTGTACTGTTCTATATTCTATGTGGTACGTGTCATGGTTTTGGTGAGGGTGGTCTAGGTGCAAGGGCAGAATGACTGGTTTGGTAGCAAGTGAATAATGTTTCTCCTTCTCCAGTTTACCTCCAGAGGATCAGCTCCACCTCCAGTTTAAATTCCATTTGGAATATTTTGGAGGACCAAGAAACCAAGAACCAAGAACTACATTCCAGCCTGGTGCAGACACTGTTCGCTGGGCGGCGCAGACTCGGTGGGCCGAAGGGCCTGTTTCCGCACTGTATCTCTAAACTAAACTAAACTAAACTGAGGGGGATTTGCGTTGTCCAGACAGTGGATGAGGTGTTCTGCTTTGTGAGGTCAATGTAAAAAATAACGTAATGCCACAGAAAGGTAGCACTGGGGTGAAGGCTGAAACATCCTGGTGAATATTTAGCCCTTCATCAAATGCAGATAAAAGATCATCAGCCAGCACCATTGCCTCTTTACTTCTGCTGCCCTAGAAACTCCCTGAACTGGTGGATATTTGTAGCTTAGTTTAGTTGAGAGATATAGCGCGGAAATAGGCGCTTTGGCCCATCGAGTGTGCATCAACAAGTGATCCCCGCACATTAACACTGTCCTACACACACGAGGGACAATTTTACATTGATACCAAGCCAATTAACCTACAAACCTGTATGGCTTTGGAGTGTGGGAGGAAACCGAAGATCTCGGAGAAAACCCACGTGGTCACGGGGAGAACGTACAAACACCATATGACAAACACCTGTAAGGCAGTAGATCTACCGTTACACCACCGTGCCACCCAAGCATTCTTTCTGATTTCATCTTTTCGGCAGTTTTGGAATAATACAGCACAGATTTCTAGCATTTCTTTCCCTCGCTATTTTGCAGTGCAGATAGGTCGGCTGTAATTAACAATGCATCACCGCCCCTCCTAAGGTGAGAAGATAACCACATTGCATCAGAGCCTCCCTGCGTCTCTTTAGACAATCCCTTTATTTTCCTGCCACCTTCCCCTTCTCTGCAATGTTACACATGTTAGTTCCTAACTTTCCCGAGTTCACCTGAACGTTTCAGTCTGTTTCTATCTATACAGAGAATGGAAATCAAAAAAACCTTCCACCTCTGCAAATATGAAATAAAAACAGAGAAAGAAAATACTTGAAACACTCTTCATGTCAGGCTGTATAAGTGGAAAAAGCAACAGAATTATTTTTCAGGTTGGATGGGTCTTCAACCTCTGTTTCTACTTCCACAGACATTGCTTGACCTTCTGAATACAGCATTTTCTGTTTATAATAGATTCTGCTAATTTTCTCCAAAATTTGTTGCATTAATTTAAAAAAAACGTGGGGATGTAAATATTTGCTGCTTGCAGCAGTGATCACGCTTGAATGATAAATCAACTTAATATGGGCCCTCAATATATTTGATTTTAACTTTTTTATTTTTCCAAATGAATTGTAGAATAATTCAACTAAACAATCCACCTAACTGGGAAATGCTGGAAATGCAGATGTTTAAGATGTTACCACATGAAGGTGCTCTACAAATTAAAATACTGAACGTATAACATTGGTAAGGAGGGTGTTGTTTGTCAATTCCGTTTAGGGACTTGCATTCGCGTCTGTTTTAGATCCATAATATTATTTATAATCGATCATCTTTAGTTATCTTGCTAGTTTGACAATAACTGATTCAATCCCAGTCATTGTTGCGAGTGAACACATTTTGGGTCATGACATCGCCACCAAAAGGTAACAACAGCAAAGTCTAAAACACCACATAGTGATGAAATGACCACCAACGGTGTGATTTATGTGCCATCATTATGGATGTTCACTCTCCTAAGTTGGGTTCAAGATTCAAGATTCAAGAGAGTTTATTGTCATATGTCCCTGATAGGACAATGAAATTCTTGCTTTGCTTCAGCACAACAGAACATAGTAGGAAGAACAAATAACTGTGTCCATATACCATAATATAAATATATACACACATGAATAAATAAACTGATAAAGTGCAAATAACAGAAAATGGGTTATTAAAGTTCAGAGGTTTGTCCGAGCCAAGTTTAATAGCCTGATGGCTGTGGGGAAGCAGTTATTCCTGAACCTGATCGTTGCAGTCTTCAGGCTCCTGTACCTTCTACCTGAAGGTAGCGGGGAGATGAATGTGTGGCCAGGATGGTGTGAGTCTTTGATGATACTGCCAGCCTTTTTGAGGCAGCGACTGCAATAGATCTCCTCGATGGAAGGAAGGTCAGATCCGATGATGAACTGGGCAGTGTTTACTACTTTTTGTAGTCTTTTCCTCTCCAGGGCACTCAAGTTACCGAACCAAGCCACGATGCAACCGGTCAGCATGCTCTCTACTGTGCACCTGTAGAAGTTAGAGAGAGTCCTCCTTGACAAACCGACTCTCCGTAATCTTCGCAGGAAGTAGAGGCGCTGATGTGCTTTCTTAATAATTGCATCAGTGTTCTCGGACCAGGAAAGATCTTCAGAGATGTGCACGCCCAGGAATTTGAAGCTCTTGACTCTTTCAACCATCTGTTGATATAAAAGGGACTGTGGGTCCCCATCCTACTACTACCAAAGTCCACAATCAGTTCCTTGGTTTTGCTGGTGTTGAGGGCCAGGTTATTGTGCTGGCACCATATGGACAGTTGCTCGATCTCTCTTCTATACTCTGACTCTGTTCATAGCAAAAGGATTTGAGTATAGGAGCAGGGAGGTTCTACTGCAGTTGTACAGGGTCTTGGTGAGACCACACCTGGAGTATTGCGTACAGTTTTGGTCTCCTAATCTGAGGAAAGACATTCTTGCCATAGAGGGAGTACAGAGAAGGTTCACCAGACTGATTCTTGGGATGTCAGGACTTTCATATGAAGAAAGACTGGATAGACTCGGTTTGTACTCGCTAGAATTTAGATGATTGAGGGAAGATCTTATAGAAACTTCCAAAATTCTTAAGGGGTTGGACAGGCTAGATGCAGGAAGATTGTTCCGGATGTAGGGGAAGTCCAGAACAGAACAAGGGGTCACAGTTTAAGGATGGGGGAAATCTTTTAGGACCGAGATGAGGAAAACATTTTTCACACAGAAAGTGGTGAATCTCTGGAATTCTCTGCCACAGAAGGTAGTTGAGGCCAGTTCATTGGCTATATTTAAGAGGGAGTTAGATGCGGCCCATGTGGCTAAAGGGATCAGGGGGTATGGAGAGAAGGCAGGTACAGGATACTGAGTTGGATGATCAGCCATGATCATATTGAATGGTGGTGCAGGCTCGAAGAGCCGAATGGCCTACTCCTGTACCTATTTTCTATGTTTCTATGTTTCTATGACTCATCCCCATCAGCGACATGTCCCACAACAGTGGTGTCGTCAGCGAACTTGATGATGGAGTTCGCACTATGACCGGCTACACAGTCATGAGTATAGAGTGAGTACAGCAGGGGGCTGAGCACGCAGCCTTCAGGTGCTCCCTTGCTGATTGTTATCGAGGCTGACACATTTCCACCAATACGAACAGACTGTGGTCTGTGAATGAGGAAGTCGAGGATACAATTGCAGAGGGATGTGCAGAGACCCAGTTCTGTGAGTTTGGTAACCAGCTTGGAGGGGATGATTGTGTTAAATGCCGAACTGTAATCAATGAATAACAGCCTGACATATACGTTTTTGTTGTCCAAGTGGTCCAGAGCGGAGTGGAGGGCCAGTGAGATCGCATCCACCGTTGATCTGTTGTGGCGTTAACCGAACTGCAGTGGGTCCAGGTTCTTGTCGAGGTAGGAGTTGATTTGCGCCATGATCAACCTCTCAAAGCACTTCATCATCACAGGCGTTAGTGCCACTGGTCGATAGTCATTGAGGCACGTCACCTTACTCTTCTTGGTTTTGTGCATAGTACATGTTGCCCCCTTACCACTCAGTCTATCCTCCTTCTGCTAAGGGTTCGCCTATTATACAGAACAGCCAGAAATTGTTTGATGCTGTTGATTTTAGTGCCTTGTTTGATGCGTAAAGGTCAGACACTAAGAGGACACAGGACCTCCAATAAGGCAACAAATCTTCCTTGTCGTTAGCTGCAGCTACTCAACGACATACCAAAGTCTACCTCAGCTCTGCTGGGTAACTGACTGCCCATTAATAACAGTGGTATAGTGTTCCCTGCAACCAGTTACGTATCCTCTACAATCTATAGCTGTCTTCTGTAGCTCTAAAGCTCATTATGCATCTTCTACCATAGCAGGTCGATAAGGTGGTCAAAAAGGCTTTTGGCACATTGGCCTTCATCAGTCAAAGTATTGAGTATAGACGTTGGGAGGTCATGTTGCAGTTGTATAAGAAGTTGGTGTGACTGCATTTAGAGTATTGTGTTCAGTTCTGGGCACCATGTTATAGGAAAGATGTTGTCAAGCTTGAAAGGATACACAGAACAAGGACATTGCCAGGGCTAGAGGATGTGAGCTATAGGGAGAGGTTGAGTAGGCTGCGACTCTATTCCTTAGAGCGCAGGAGGATGAGGGGGTGATCTTATTGAGGCGGATAAAGTCATGAGAGAAATAGATTGGGTAGATGCACAAGAGTAGGGGAATCGAGGACCAGAGGACAAAGGTTTAAGGTGAAGGGGAAAAGATTTAATAGGAATCTGAGGGGTAACATTTTCACACAAAGGGTGGTGGGTGTATGGAACAAGCTGCCAGAGGAGGTAGTTGAGGCTGGGACTATCCCAGCATTTAACAAACAGTTAGACAGGGACTGTACATAGCTAGGACAGGTTTGGAGCGATATGGACTAAATACAGGCAGGTGGGACTAGTGTAAGGTCAAGTTGGGCTGAAGGGTTTGTTTCCACTCTGTATCACTCTATTCCCTTTATTCCCAAATTTCAAAACCCTCAAAACCTCATCAATATCTTTGGTCATTTACCTTCCTTTTCCCACTCACTTCTGTTGAGTTCAACTCACATGAGAGATGTTACTATATGGAGGTGCTCTGCAAATCTTAGTAGCAGAATGGATAGCACATTAAATCATGAAATAAATAGCCAAACTGCGTTTACTCCAGAACTTGGCAAGGCTTATGTTTGTTCACGTTTCACAGTACAAAATTGAAGGAGGCCATTTGGCCAGTCAATTCTATACAGTGATGCAGCGGTAGAGTTGTGGCTTTGGTAAAAATAGTAAATTGTCCCGAGTGTGGGGATCGCTGGTCAGCATGGACTTGGTGGGCTGAATATTTCCACACTATATCTCTAAATAAAAAAATTAACTAAAGATTAACTATTGGTGGCAGATACTATCACAAGGTTTAATAAACATTTGGACATGTACATCAATAGAAACATAGAAAATAGGTGCAGGAGTAGGCCATTCGGCCCTTCGAGCCTGCACCGCCATTCAATATGATCATGGCTGATCATCCAACTCAGTATCCCGTACCTGCCTTCTCTCCATACCCCCTAATTCCTCTAGCCACAAGGGCCACTTCTAACTCCCTCTTAAATATAGCCAATGAACTGGCTTCAACTACCTTCTGTGGCAGAGAGTTCCAGAGATTCACCACTCTCTGCGTGAAAAATGTTCTTCTCATCTCGGTTCTAAAGGATTTCCCCTCTATCCTTAAGCTGTGACCCCTTGTCCTGGACTTCCCCAACATCGGAAACAATCTTCCTGTCCAATCTCTTAAGAATTTTGTACGTTTTTATAAGATCCCCCCTCAATCTCCTAAATTCTAGCGAGTACAATCCGAGTCTATCCAGTCTTTCTTCATAATCAGGAATCAGTCGGGTGAACCTACTCTGCACTCCTTCCTCAGATTTGGAGACCAAAACTGTACGCAATACTCCAGGTGTGGTCTCACCAAGACCCTGTACAAATGCAGCAGAACCTCCCTGCTCCTATACTCAAATCCTTTTGTTATGAATGCCAACATACCATTTGCTTTCTTTACTGCCTGCTGCACCTGCATGCCTACTTTCAATGACTGGTGTACCATGACACCCAGGTCTCACTGCATCTCCCCTTTTCCTAATCGGCCACCATTTAGATAATAGTCAGCTTTCCTGTTTTTGCCACCAAAGTGGATAACCTCACATTTATCCACATTATACTGCATCTGCCTTGCATTTGCCCACTCACCCAGCCTATCCAAGTCATCTTGCAGCCTCCTAGCATCCTCCTCACAATAGGATAGGTTTAGAGAGAGGATGGCCAAATACAGTCAGGTGGGTCCAGTGTAGATGGGGCATATTGGTCAGTGTGGGCAATTTGGGGCCGATGGGCCTGTTTCCTCACCGTGTGACTATATGACTCCATGAGCTCATCAGGAATCAACCTATTCTACTTTTAGAAATCAGCTCTTTTATACAAGTTTGGGTCAAGGCAGTAACGAGATCTGATGGTTCTGTTCAAGCCAAGCTGAACATCAGTGAATAGGTTGTTTGGATGGCACCATTTGAGAACACAACCCTTGTGATCACCAGTGTAGAATTAACCACTCACAATGAAATGGTTAGAGGGAGAAATAAATCTTTCACTGTTTTGCATGCACAGTCATGAAAACTTAAGGAGCAAAAAACTGAGACAATACAAAATGCAGATGCTGGTATCTTGAGCAAAACATAAAATGTTGGAGTAACTCAGTGGGTCAGGCAGCACCAGTTGGAGGGAATGCCAAATCAAATGATTACAATAAATGATTTATGGCAACCCACACCGACCAGGCTTACACATTAAATATTATTGTAGTAAATGCAGTATTGGTTATGAATAAGGATTATTGCTTTCAGGCAATTACTTCCTTAAGCAAAGGCATAGAATTCTCGATCACAGCGGGTCAAGTGGCATCTCGGGAGAACATTGATAGGCAACGTTTCGAGTCGGGACCCTAGAGACTGTAGTAGGGAGGAGTAAAGAGTTTGGAGTTGTACAAAGCTTGGCGAGTGGCAAAAGGCAGCACAGTGTCGCAGCAGGGTGGCACAGTGTTGCAGTGGTCTAGTTACTACCCTTTAGGTATGGGTGATTGCTGGTTTGACTCAGTGGACCAAAGAGCATTTTTGGTACACGTGAAGGGGTTTTTCAATGGTAGAAGGTTATACAAAGTCCAGAGACAAAAGAAAACGAGTCTGAGATAAGGAGATGAAGGTGGAAGGAGAAGGGAACATTTATCACCCTCCAGATCCTGTCCACCTGTATTCCATCATCTGGTTTCACATTTCAGGCCTCTTCTATCCTTATCTTATCTCACACGTTTTTGCCTTTTAATCTCTGGCCTATGTCATGTGCCAATTAACACCCCCTTCCCCTGTCCCAATCATCTGCCAATCAACCCCCCCCCCCCCCCCCCCCCCTTCTTGCCAGGCTTTGTCCCACCCCCACTTCTCTTCCTGCTTTCTCTTTGCAAAATAAAATTTGGCTGAAGAAGGGTCCTGATTCGAAACATCACCTTTTCATATTCTCCGGCTGAATTACTCCAGCTCTTTGTGTCTTTTTTTGTAAACTAGCATCAGCAATTCCTTCCATCTACTTCCTTAAGCATTTGTGTCATGTGACTAACTGCTTTCTGGCTGACAATCTTTGGATGAAGTTCCATAGAGGCATTTCATGAGCAGCCTTGAATACAGAAGACGTGCCTAGTTTTTAAACTTCTTATGTCTGGTGTATATTCACTGCTTGCTCGAGAAGTGGACCTGCAACGTAGCCTGCCCATTCCCTCCCCAGTTGCTGAGATCCTCCAACACTTTGAGTTTCACTCAAGTTTCCACCATCCGCAGCTTCTTGTTTCTCCTCTGTACTTTAGTACATGATAGGAACCCACAGAGACCACACACCTCAGCAGTGGCTTCAAGCAACTTATTGGCTGTGTGTGTGTTTTAAACTTTCCTGTGCCACCCAGTTACAACAGTTTGAAATAAACATTATTAAACGATTACTATAAACAATAACTTAAAATGAAAGTCTACATTTATCATCCGTTATCTGGATCATGATTTTATCCCGACTGAGAATTGGATGAAGGAACATTGAAATGAAATGTTGACTTCATTTCCCTTTCCACAGATACTGCCTGACCTGCTGAGTGTTTTGGTTTAAACGTCATTATTTTGCACCTTTCGTTAATATAAAGCAGCTAATGTGAGCAGCCATGTGGGACAACTATAGAATAACACCAATGACATGCAGAAATTTGATTGTTGAACTGTGCGGAAAAACAGAGGAAATAAAGTGTTCCCTTTCCATTGAGGCGTAACTGCGCAAAAAGGTGTATATTCTAGGATAAAGGAAACCATCCCGGCAATTCTCGGGAAGGATCCATGTCTCTTTAATGTATCACTCATCCCATTTTCCTCCTAAGCCATATATTTGTGAAAGATAGATTGGATTCTATAACTGGTTCACCTCTGTAAAGATTGTGACCTGCATGAAGATAGCCACAAAAAGCTGGAGTACCTCAGCGGGACAGGCAGCATCTCTGGAGAGAAGGAATGGGTGGGGTTTCGGGTCGAGGCTTCTTCTCCAGTCTGAAGACCCGAAACGTCACCCATTGAAATTGGTGCCAGTGTTGTCCTTGGTGATGAGTTCATCCCCAGTTCAAGCATAGCGTAGGATATTTTATTATTCGTGCAAGGACATCACGTTTATGCAAAGACATTACAACAATAAAATGTTCTCAGAAATGCATCACCAGAGCAAAGTTCTATATGACACATACTGTATGATCACATTGGTCCATTGAACGTCACTCAAAAACATAATCCAATGCATAACTGTGCGGTGAATTTTGGTCTGAAGATGAATGTCTGAGAAAATGTTATTAATGTAATATCTTTGCATTTTAAGATGTGAACCAGGATACATCAGAGTGAATTTCTTAGACTGTAAGCAATGCACCCACTGCTGAAATGTCATTCTGTGCAAAGTGAATGGGCATGCGTTTACGGTATTTATAATGTGCAGAGGGAAAATATAAATAATATGCCTTCAAGTCACAGAACTTCAGGGCATTAAGAATGGCTGTGATTTTGAAAAGGCAAGTTAGTCAACATTAGAACCGAGCGGCTTGAAAAACATCTATTTCACAAGGTTGGATGAGGACCCCTCAGGTCTACCATCACTCAATGTCTGGACTCTCACATGTAAAAGTGGCCTGTGGGCCACGAGAGGAGCCTAAGCACCCATAGAAGTGTAGAGGTCAGGTGGCAGTGTTGTTTGGTGATAAGGTGGAAAAATGAATTGGGGATGTGTGGATGATCAAATGTGGGGGAAACAGTTCCTGGTCCTTCGATCACGTTCACAAATTATAGGAGTAGAAATAGGTAATTCGGCCCATCGAATCTAATCCCATTTTCCTGCTATCTCCCCATAACCCTTGACACCAGTTCTAATCAAGTATTTGTTTATCTCTGCTTTCAAAATATCCACTATCTTGGCCTCCACAACCCTCTGTGCCAATGAGTTCCACAGATTAACCACCCTCAGACTAAACAGGTTCCTCCTCACCTCTGTTTTTAAAAGAGCGCCCTTTAATTCTGAGGCTATGACCACTGGTCCTAGATTCTCCCACCAGTGGAGGCCCCCTTTCCACATCCACTCTATCTATGCCTTTCATTATTTTGTAAGTTTCAATGAAGTCCCCCCCTCAACCTTCAAAACTCCAGTGCTCATCATATGCTACCCGCTGTTTCCTGGAATCATTCTTGTAAACCTCCTCTGGACCCTCTCCAGAGCCAGCACATTCTTCCCATTCTCACATCCTCATCATCCATCACCTGCCCATTCTCTCCCTAGATGCTGCCTGACCTGCTGTGATCCTCCAACACTCAATTCCACCATCTGCAGCTTCTTGTATCTCCTCTTGTTGTCATTTTCTTGGTTTCTCAAGATTCAGCTTATGGAGTTTCTTGGGTCTCTATTCCCCCTTGGGATGTTTCAATAAGGTCACCCCTCAGTCTTAATGACCAGGTATGTCAAAATGCTTCCACTAGTGAGAGAATATCAAATAAGGGGAAATAATCAAAAGGCATGGGAACAGAGGTGTGTGTAGGAACTTCTCAACAAATCTATGGAATTCTCTACCCTGGAGGGTGGTTGAGGCAAGATAAATGACAGTATTTAAAAAGGAAATACACAAGTCAAGTAATTGAGGATGATGGGAAAATGGCCCAAAAAAGGAGATGATGTCTGGGCAGATCGGCCCTGATCATATTAAACAACGGGCCAGGCTTCAGAGTTTAGTGTTTTAAGATACAACGCAGAAACAGGCCTTTTGGCCCACTGAGCCTGCGCCGACCAGCGATCACCCTGTACGCTAGCACTATCCTACACAAATTTACAATTTACAGAAGCCAGAAGCCAGAAAACCCACGCAAGTCATGGGGAGAACGAACAAATTCCGTACAGACAGCACACATAAACGGGATCGAACCCGGGTCTCCGGTGCTGCAAGCCCTGTAAAAGGCCTGTCTCACGAGCATGCGATTGCATGCGTCAAGCGCGACCAAACCGGAAGCGGGGGCCACGCGGAAGTCGAGTGATCCCGTACGAGTTGACGTGAAGTTCGAGCGAAGGCGTATGCAATCAAGACGCTGCGTACGGCGTCAAGACGGTGCGTATGCCCGTCGAGGCGGTGCGTACGGCCTCAATGCAGCTGTGGGCCGGCAGGCTGTTGCCGTACCGAATTTT
Organism: Leucoraja erinaceus; assembly: GCF_028641065.1. Taxonomy (NCBI): domain Eukaryota; kingdom Metazoa; phylum Chordata; class Chondrichthyes; order Rajiformes; family Rajidae; genus Leucoraja; species Leucoraja erinaceus. Next base: position 709,405 of record NC_073401.1, on the reverse strand, counting down.
TGGACAGTGTCAGTTTTTCGGAGCCCCGCGCGATGTCGAGACCAGCTTCGCACAACTCCATACGGCTTCGGCGATCGAAGTGGGACCAGCCCCGCGAGGCCATACGGATCAAGCGACCACGTTAAGTCGCGCTTGCCGCATGCAGTCGCATGCTCGTGGGACAGGCCCTTAAGGCAGCAACTCTAGCACTGCGCCACCGGCAATAGGCAATATGGACAAGTTGTGTCGAAGGGCCTGTGTCCCTGCTGTATAGCACTATGACTATGCTTGTGCCTACGACCATGACCATGACTGGAGTAACTCAGCAGGTCAGACAGCATCTCTGGAAAAAAAGAATAGGTGACGTTTCATGTCGAGGCCCTTCTTAAGACTGAATAAACCAATGCATAACTTCTATGTTCCTATGCTTATCCAAAGAAAATGGCGGTTTCCAAATCAAACACAAGATGGTAATAAAATGTTGTTATTAAAGTCTGCTCCACCTGCATTCAGTTCCATTCTGCTGGCCTGTTCTACATTGCACAGCTTTCAAACATTGTCCTGCCATTAGGCAAACACTACACTCTCAGCCATCTGTTGGCGACATGTCCAGGCAAGATATTTGTCTTTCCAAATGAGTGCACCTGCGGACCAGAGTTTACTGTTCACTCAAGATTGCATATTCTCTTTAAGTAAAAACTCCTGCACAGTCAGCAGAGCCTGCCTGCAATTATGAACAAAGATCTGGGCACATATTTGGGAAGACTCTTTCTTGAGAGGCTGGAATTTCAACTATTCCAGTGAACACAATGGGAACGTTCCTGCTGTGTTGTTGAGGTAAGTGAATTCACTGATGATTAAGGGATTTAGTAGTGGATGACAGGCAATAGCAAGTGCACAATTCTCTCACTGCCCTGTGCTCTCACACCCTCCTCCACACACGTTGACCAGCGGTATAAAACCACACATACTACTAGTTCGCCATTGTGATATATTTAGCATTGTGTTCACAGAAGTATGTTATTATAATCACAGCCAACATTAGCAACACTTGGGTCAAGAAATCTGTTTTCACAAACCCATATGTGTTAACTTCTGTTGACTTTTTTATTTGCAGTTAAATTATAAATACTGTAATCTGTAGTGATGAACGTATCATATCGCTCTGGAAAGGCAGGCATTTGCCATTGCTATCTGCTCAAAAGCATTACGATAAATAAACTGTGTTAGAAAGTATTGCAGATGCTGGTTTAAACCGAAGATGGCGGGACAGGCAGCATCTCTGGAGAGAAGGAATGGGTGACGCTTCGGGTCGAGTCCTGTTATTTATTCAGTCTGAAGAAGAGTCTTGACCCAAAACGTCACCCATTCCTTCTCTCCAGAGATGCTGCCTGTCCCGCTGAGTTACTCCAGCATTTTGTGTCCATTCAAGTTCAAGTTCAAGTGAGTTTAGTGTCATGTGTCCCTGATAGGACAATGAAATTATTACTTTGCTTCAGCACACAGAACATAGTAGGCATTGACTACAAAACAGATAACTGTGTCCATATACCATTATATAAATATATACACACATGAATAAATAAACTGATAAAGTGCAAATAACAGATAATGGGTTATTAATGTTCAGAGTTTAGTCTGAGTCAAGTTTAATAGCCTGATGGCTGTGGGGAAGTAGCTATTCCTGACCCTGTTCGTTGCAGTCTTCAGGCTCCTGTACCTTCTACCTGAAGGTAGCGGGGAGATGAGTGTGTGGCCAGGATGGTGTGGGTCTTTGATGATACTGCCAGCCTTTTTGAGGCAGCGACTGCGATAACTCCCCTCGATGTAAGGAAGGTCAGAGCCGATGATGGACTGGGCAGTGTTTACTACTTTTTGTAGTCTTTTCCTCTCCAGGGCTCTCAAGTTGCCAATTCGCGACAAATAAACAAATAAATGTGCCACAATAATGACCTTGAGTATTTTGGGTAGCTTGTGAGATATTAGTTTGCATGGTCAATGAACAGAGGAATATTCATATTCTATATTTCTTTAAGACTTACAAGGAAGTCACAGAGGCATACAAAACGTACATGTGATAACATGTGTGGTATGCTTGCTCTCATCCGTTATCATAAGGTCATAAGTGATAGAAGTAGAATGAGGCCATTTGGCCCATCAAGTCTACTCTACTGTTCAATCATGGCTGATCTATCTCTCCCTCCTAACCTCATTTTCCTGTCTTCTCCCCATAGCCTCACACCCATACTAATCACGAACCTGTCTATATCCACTGCCTTAAATATATCCACTGATTTAGCCTCCACAGCCTTCTGTGGCCAGGAATTCCACAGATTCATCGCCAAGATTCACCATCAAGAATATGGTAGAATTAAGTGTAAATGGGTGTTTTTTGGTCGATATCGACTCGGTGGAACATTTTCTCGTGGTATACATCTCCATGAGTCTACGTGACTCATCTTTAGGAAATGTTGTGACTGCTCTCTTCCACATAACATGAAAGGATCCGGAGTTCATCACATGCAGTTCTGGTCATCCCATGACAGGAAATAAATGGCATGCGACACATATATGCAGCAGGGATAGTTTATCCCCGAGTACAGCTTCTGGGACATCTTGTTTCAGCTGTGCAAAGGTTGGTAGGGCCACATTTGGAATATTGTGCACAGATATGGTAACCCCATGGTAGAAAGAATGTCATTAAACTGGAATAAGTGCAAAAATGATTTACAAGGATATCTTACCGAGGTTGGATAGGTTAGAAACCTTTTCCTTGGAGTTCAGGAAGCTGAGGCAGAGGTATAGAGAAGTATGTTAAATCAAGAAGGGCATAGATAATGTGAGTATCCACAATCTCTTCTCCGGGGTACAGGAGTCTAAAAGTAGAGGGCATAGGTTGAAGGTGAGAGGGGAAAGATTTAAAGGGACCTGAGGAGTAACTATCACACGTACATGTAACGAGTACTAGACACGGGGACAATTACAATATTTAAAAGACATCTGAACAAGTACATGGGCAGGAAATATTGGTGGGATATGGACTAGGTACAGACAAGTATAACTTAGTTTACTTTAGTTTAAAGATACTGCACGGAAACAGGCCCTTCGGCCCACTGGGTCTGCACACACATTAACACTATCCTACACCCACTAGGGACAATTTTTACATTTATCAAGCCAATTAACCTACAAACCTGTACGTCTTTGGAGTTTGTGAGGAAACCGTAGATCTCGGAGAAAACCCACGCAGGTCACGGCGAGAACGTACAAACTCCGTACAGACAGGACACATAAGTGGGATTGAACCCGGGTCTCTGGCGCTGAAAGCGCTGTAAGGCAGCAACTCTAGCACAGTGCCACCGTCAATAGGCAATATGAACAAGTTATGCCGAAGGGCCTGTGTCCCTTCTGTGTAGCGTTATGACTATGATTTTAAGCCACATCATTTCTATACCAGCTAACAGAACAATTCTGTTCCTCCATTCATTCTTCCTTTAACCTATTCATTTCCAACAAACCCTCAACCGCCAGATTTTACCACCAATTTTCAGTGTTTGCTCAGGCCAATTAATCTTCAAATCTTAACGTCTTTGGGATGTGGAAGGAAACCAGAGTGTCTGGAGATACATGCAAGCTCTGAGACAAGATATAAGTTCAGGATTAAATGTGTAGGAAGGAACTCCAGATGCCGAAGATGGACAAAATATACTGGAGTAACTCAGCGGTACAGACAGCATCTCTGGAGAGAAGGAATGGATGACGTATTGGGTTGAAACTACTTCAGATTTCAGGATTAAACCCGGGTCCCTGATGCTGTGAGGCAGTGATTCTACTAGCAGTAATATTGCGCCAATCTTTACTGAGGTAATTAGAACTGGATGGGATTTTAACTCTGGGTCACGTGGCAACAGAGTGCCACTGTAGAGGGGATGTAATGGTAGAGACGGTGCTTTGAGGCACTGGGTTCAACTCTGCTCTCTGCTGCTGTCTATGTTGTGTTTGCATGTTCTCCCTGTGATTGCTTCATTTCCTTCCACATTTTGTAAATGATTGAATCTGGGCGGAGTTGATGAGAATATGGTGAATATGGAATTAGTGTAAATGGGTCGTTGATGGTCGGCATAGACTTGGTGGGACAAACAGCCTTCTCTCGTGCAGTATCTTTCCAAGACTATGTGACTCATCTTTAAGAAATGTAGTGACTAATCCCTTCCACATAACATGGAAGGATTTGAGGTTTATCGCATGCTGTTCTGGTTGCCCCACGACAGGAAGTATATGGCGTGTGGCAAGTATAGGCAGCAGGGAGGAGTTTTGGGAACTGAGAAGCATGTTAAAAAAGGAAATCAGGAAGGCCATACGTGGATAGGAGGGAGCTCTGGCATATAATATTAGGGGTAGCCCCACAAGATTTTAAGTACATTAAGGGAAAAGGGGTAACCAGAGAGAGAATAGAGCCCCTTAAGAATCTAACTCCTGTGTCCACAGGAGATGGACAAGGCCCTCAATGAGTCTTTCTCCTCTGTTTGTGCTGTGGAGAATGGCGGGAGGGACGGGGAACATGGAGCCTTGAAGGTAGTCAGTATTACGCATGATGAGGTGCTGAATGTCTTCTTGTACATGAAGGTAGACACATCTCCCGATCCCCATCAGGGTGAAGCTGGGTGAAGCTCGAGAGGAAATTGCAGATGCTCTGGTTGAGGTTTATGAGTCATCGTTATATATGTGTGAGATGCCGGAAGACTGGAAGATTTTAAATGTTGTGCCTCTATTCAAGAAGGGATGCAGGGAAAATACTGGGAACTATAGGCCAGGGAGTCCAAGATCTGTGGTCGTAAAGTTATGAGAGAGTATTCTGAGGGATAGGATACATGCACTTCAATGGGCAAGGGCTGATTAGGGATAGTCAGCATGGTGTTGTACATGGGAGAGCCTGTCTCATGAATCTGAACGAGGACTTTAAAGACGTGACCAATAAGATTGATGAGGGCAGACCTGTCCATGTTGTATATGTGGACTTTTGACAAGGTTCCACATGGTGGGCTGCTCTGGAAGGTTAGATCGTATGGGATCCAATGAGAGATAGTTGAATGGATAGAAAATTGGCTTAATGGAAGGAAGTGGGGGGGTGATGGTGGAAGGTTGTTTTTCAGACAGGAGGCCTGTGACTAGTGGTCTGCCTCAGGGTTCAGAGGTTGACCGGAATGCTGCTTTGGTTTCAGCGATAAGGGGTTGGATAGACTTGGATTGTTTCTCTTGAGCGTCAGATATTGAGGGATGAATATAAAAGTAGATGATATTATGAGAGGCAAAGATAGGGTAGACATTTAGACCCTTTTTCCCAGGATGGAAATGTCCAGTACTAGACGACACAGCCATAAAGTGAGAGGGGAAGGTTCAATGCAGATGTACAGGGCAGGTTTTTTACACAGAAGGTGGTTGGGGCCTTGAAGTCATTGCCAGAGGTGAAGTGGAGGCAGATAGAGAGTGACATTGAAGAGGCGTTTAGAGGAATATGGATCGCGTGCAGGCAAATTAGATCAATTCAGCTATTCATCTTGTTCAGCACAAACATTGTGGGCCGAATGGCCCGTTCCTCTGCTGTACTGTTGTATGTTCTATGCAGGCAATCTCCACCAGCAGCCTGGAATGCTAAAAGCCTGTCTCAAAAATAAAATTCACCGCTGAACCAGTCCGTGGTTAGATTGACCCGTTCAACAAACCCACTGACTCACAACTATCTTGACTACACTTCTTCCTGCAAAGACTCTATCCCCTACTTCCAGTTCCTCCGTCTATGCCGCATCTGAGCTCAAGATGAGGTGTTCCATACTAGGACATCCAAGATGTCTTCATTCTTTAGGGAACGGGGTTTCCCATCATAGATGAGGCCCTCACACGTGTCTCCTCGGTACCCCCTAATCTTACCTTCCACACCATCAGCCATTGCATACAGAACATAATCCTCTGAAATTTTCGCCACCTCCAACAGAATCCCACCACTAGCAACATCTTGCCATCCCCACCCCTTTCCACCTTCCGCAGAGACCGTTCCATCCACAACTTCCTGGTTAACTCATCCCTTCCCACCCAAATCACCCCTTCCCCAAGTACCTTCCCCTACAACTGCAGAAGATGCAACACCTGTCCCTATATCTGCTCCCTCGACTCTGTCCAGGGACTGCGATAGTCCTTTCAAGTTAGGCAGAGGTTCATTGGCACCACCTCCAACCTCATCTACTGTATCCGTTGTTCAAGATGTGGATTCTTAAACATCGGCGAATTCAAACGTAGACTGGGCGATCATTTTGCTGAACACCTCCGCTCAGTCCGCCTGGACCTACCTGATCTCCTGGTTTCTAAACGCTTTAATCCTCCTTCCAATTCCCACACAGACCTTTCTGTCCTAGTCACCTCCATTGTCAGAGTGAGGCTAAACACAAATTGGAGGAACAGCATCTTATATTTTGCTTGGGCAGCTTACTGCCCGGTGGTATGAATATTGATTTCTTCAACTTCAAGTAACCCCGGCATTCCCTCGCTTTCCATCCCTCCCCCACCCAAGTCTCATCAGCTTCTCATTTTCACCCAAAAAACAGCTAACAATGGCCTGTTTCCTTTATCATCTTTACTTTATTTGCAAATTTTTCAATCAATTGTTCTATATCTCTCGACATCACTATCTATATCTATTGTTTCCCTTTCCCATGACTAGTCTGGAGAAGGCCCTCAAGCCATTCCTTCTCTCCAGAGATGCTGCCTGTCCCACTGAGTTACCCACCCCAGCCTTTTGTGTCTCTCTTCGGATTAAACCAGCATCTGCAGTTCCTTCCTACACAGGAATTCTAATTCACCAGGCAATGTCCACCCACCTCTCCCATCTGGAAAATATCTTCATCAAAGCGAACATACATTAAATGGCTGTGTGAAATCTGGAACAAGGAGAGTTTTGAAAAACCTCATATGAATATGACACAAGAATAATTGAAGATCGGGATTCCAAATTGACCAACTAAGCACGATAAGGAAGAAAATAATTTGCAGATGAATAAAATAAATCCAATAATTGTTGTCACAAGTTTATTTCTACATGGTACACATGAACTTAAGAAATTGAAACATGATAGGCTAATCAGCCCTTTATGTCTGTATTCAATAGTAACAAAAATAACTGAGTAAATCAAAAAACCCTTTACTTGCTCAAGCAAATACTAGGGACAAAGACCATAGGAAGCCTATTTTTAACATAATTTACATTAAAAAATTTGCTCCCATCATCCTGGAAATTGTACAGTTTGCCCTCCTTTCCTACTCTAAATAAGGAAATTCATAAAAACCCCTGGGTAAACAGCCTAAGCAACAGGAATATAGCTTTATATATACCAGAAGTAATTTCATTTGGTTTTGGAACACAAAATTAACTTCTGGAAAAACTCAGAAGGTCAAGCCGTATCTATGGAGGCAAAGAGGAGGTCGACATTTGGGTCTGAGACCATGCAACAGGAAGGGGGATAGCCAGTAGATGGAAGAGAGAGCAAGGGGTGAGGCACAGACTGGTCGGTGATTGATAGAATTGGATAAGGGATGAGGTTAGCTAACCAAAGGACATATGTAGCTTGGACCATGCGAGTGCCTTGGGAGAAATTGAGAGAGAAGAGACTTTTACCCAGGGTGGGGGAATTTAAAAAACAGAGGACAGATTTACGGTGCATGGGGCAAGGTTTAACAGGAACCTTTTCACCTAGAGGGTGGTGGGTATATAGAGTGAGCTGCCAGAGGCGATAGTTGAAGTGGGCACCATAACAGCATTTAAAAGATCCTTGGACAGGTACATGGATAGGAAAGGTTTGGAGGGCTACAAGCCAAACACGGGCAAATGGGACCAGCTTAGATGGGACATCTTGTCGGCATGGATGAGTTGGGCTGAAGGGCCTGTATCCTTGAACTGTATGACTCAGGTGCTTGAGGATAATAACAAGTTTTGCAGGCGGGTGAGATTTTTGGTGGAGGACTAGTTGGGTTTTGTTCTGGAAAGTAGTGGAGGAGCGCTGCGACTGGAATATTCATGGTAAAGGTGAGAACATTGGGACCAGATAATTTGAAATTATCAAAATGACATGTCCCAGATGTAGGTGGGGGGGGGAACTGGACAAGGGGCAACAGGATAGAGGGGAGGATGATGAGACAATTTTAGTGTGACAAGAGCCAGCAAAAACAATGAGCCAATGAGAGCTGTCATGCTTGTGGATCTTGAGTCAGGGATAGACATGTGCAGTACGGTGTTGGGCACAGTCTGTTTGGAGGCTGTAGAGGGGAGATCTCCTGATGTGTTGAGAACTGTAATGGTCTGGTGGACACTGAACTGGTTGCTCAAGGGGTCATGATCCAGGGGAAGAGGTGGGAAAGAGCCTGAGTACTGTGCCTGAAGCTCTATAAGGCGCTGGTCAGGTCGCATTTGGAGTACTGTGAGCAAATCTAGGCCCCATATCCGAAGGGCGCTCTTTTAGAAAGGAGGTGAGGATGAATTTCTTTAGTCAGAGGGTAGCCTCATTGCCACAGAGGGCTGTGGAGGCCAATCCTGTGGATATTTTTAAGGCAAATTCTTGATATGAATGGGTGCCAAGGGTTATGAGGCGGAGACACATGAATGGGATTAGGAGTCAGGTCAGTCATGATTGAATGGCGGAGTAGACTCGATGGGCCGAATGTCCTAATTCTACTATAACTAGTTGGTTGAGGTCATCGGGCCAGACTACAATGACACTGTCTTTGTCAGCAGGTTTAACACAAGGTTGGGATTGGTCCGAATTGACTGCATATTCAGAAGGATTAAGTTGGAGTTGGTGAGTGGGATAGAGATGTCAAATGGTTAATTGTATGAATATTTATTTATGTAACTCACATCTTTAAGAAATGTAGTGACTAATCTCTTCCACATAACATGAAAGGATTTGAGGTTTATCGCATGCAGTTCTGGTTGTCCCACGACAGGAAAGATATGGCATGTGGCAAGTATAGGCAGCAGGGATGAAGTGTATCCCTGGAGGAGTTTCGGGAACTGAGAAGCATGCTAAAACAAGGAAACCAGGAAGACCATAAGTGGATAGGAGGGAGCTCTGGCATAAAATATTAGGGATAGCCCCACAAGATTTTAAGTACATTAAGGGGAAAAGGATAACTCACACGCTGTGTTCCTTCCTGACTCCCACCAGCCCACCCAGGATCTCTCTCCTCTGTTCACATCCCCATCTCACCCTCACCAACCTGTTCCCCTCAGCCCATCACCCACATACCTACCCATCTAGGGTTCTCTCTCCTCATGTCACCTTTCCTATCCCTCCCCTCATCTGGTTCCATCTGCCCAGCACCTCTCCCTCATCTGTTTCCACCCATTATCCACCAGCCTCGACCTCAACATTTACCCTCCTGCTCCCCCAATTACCACCACCTGCCTCTCGTCCCCTCCGTGCTGTTCTACCCGTCACCTACCACCATCCACTCTCCCCTCTCCCCCTCCCACGTGACCATCTCACCAGTACCCCCATCTTGTTCCTCCCTCCATCTATCTACCTCTCTAACCCCTCCCATTCACTTTCACATTCTGGTTATCTACCCTCCACTCTCTCAACCCAGTTGCTGAATCTTGGCTCAAAAGGAATTTATCAATAAGAGAGACAAGAGCGTTTTATTACCATATGTCCCAGATAGAACAATGAAATTCTTACACATGCCTTTTGCCTCCACAGCTGCTGCTTGACCCATTGAGTTCATGCAACAGTTTACAGGTTTGCCCTAGGCTCCTGCATCTGCAGTCTCTAATGATTGGGGTAATTAGGTGTTTGCTGAAAACAAAAAGCTAAAGGTGGAAAGCTACCTGCGATCAAGTAATTACATCAAAGAGGAAGAGACAAAGTCAAAACAAAAGGGAAATTAAAAAAGTGACAGGCAGACACATGATTTGTGTCTCAGCTGCCTTGGCAAGTCTCCCGGAAACCACTTCAACTGCAGGATTAACAAAACAGGCATCTCTCAGCTCCGTCTTAGGCAGAGTGCCATTGTTTGTTAGGCCCCAGAAAAAGAGCACGATAGAACAGAGAGAGGAAGGGTGAGGCACTTTGTGGTTGACGATTCCAGCTTGCATTCACAAGTTTGCTTTAGATGTGATTTTTTTAAAAAATGGAACCATTAAGGGGCCCAATAATGAATGGCCCGTGGCACACTAGATAAGGTGGGGGTGTGATCACCTTGTTGAGGCAACAAGTAACTTGGCCACACAAGAAGGGGAGAATGGATTTCAGCCAGAATGAGTTCAGAGACTCTCTGTTTGCCCCCAATTCTCCTGGCCCAGGACAATGACAAGATTACACAGACTGTCAATAAGAAGGAAATACTTCTTTAAATATACTTATTCATTCAGCACTGATAAAAGAAAAACTTTGTTCGAAGTGCAAATTTAACTTTGCACAGAATTCCTGCGGGATAAGTTTGTCTTTGGTTACCTGTGACAAAAGGGTACAGGTGTCAGCTGTCATAGAGTCATAGAGTCGCAGAGAATTATAGTGTGGAAACAGGGCCTTCAGCCCAACTTGCCCACACCGACCAGCATATCCCATCCACACTAGTCCCACCTGCCTGCATTTATCTCTCTAACCCTATCCTATCCATGTATCTGTCTAAATGTTTCTTAAAAGTTGCTATAGTACCTGTCTCCACTACCTCGTACGGCAGCTCGTTCCATACACCCCCCATCCTTTGTGTAAAAAAGTTACCACTCAGGTTCCTATTAAATCTTTCCCCCCTCACCTTAAACCTATGTCCTCTGGTTCTCCATTCCCCTGCACTAGGCAAGAGTATTTGTGCATTTATCCAATCTATTGCTCTCATGATTTCTATAAGATTACCCTTCATCCTCGTGCACTACAACAATAGTCCTCGCCTGCTCAACCGCTCCCTACAGTGGAGTCTTTGAATATTTTAGTGCAGAGGTAGATAGAGTATTGATTAAAAATGGGTTGAAAGGTCTTTGAGATAGGTGCAAATGCACAGATAAGGATACAATCACATGAATTTACTGAATGGCAATGCATGCTTCTACTCTTGCTTTACATTCATGTGTATGTACGTCACATGGAAGAGGTAATACACACTCCACCTTTGAACAAATGAGTTCTGCACACATGAACTGATCACCCATGATCAAGGTTGACATTTCGGTTTGCCAAGTGTGAAGTCCATCTATATATAATTTACTCAAGTCTCTTTGCTCTGTGCTTCCCAGAAATGCTAAACACATTTAATAGAAAAAGTAAGTTGTAATCTTGTCCCCAAAGATGCCGTTCCTCAGTGTGAGGCTGGCTCAATGCCTACGCTGTTGATAGTGTGACACAGATCTCTGTGAGAGTGGTTGTTTACAATGTGAATTGTTGTTAGCTGCTGATTCCCTTGAATGTAACACCAGGGAACCAAGCATACAGCACGGCAATGGGCACTTCAACCCACAATGCTTGTGCTGAACATGAAACCGAGTTAAACTGATCTCTTCTGTCTGTATTTAAGAAGGAACTGCAGATGCTGGAAAATCAAAGGTACACAAAAATGCTGGAGAAACTCAGCGGATCTCTCAGCAAACTGAAGAAGGGTTTCGGCCCGAAACGCTGCCTATTTCCTTCGCTCCATAGATGCTGCTGCACCCGCTGAGTTTCTCCAGCATTTTTGTGTACCCTCTTCTGTCTGTACATGATCCATATCGCTCTATTCCCTGCACTTCCATGAGCCGATCTAAAAGCCTCTTAAACGCCGCGATCGGATCTGCCTCCACCACCATCCCTGACAGCACTCCAGGGCCCCACCACTCTCTGTGTAAAAAACTTGCCTCACACATCTTCATTAAACTTTACCCCTCACACCGAATACCTATGCCCTCTAACGCGGGACTCTTCCACCCTGTCTGTGCCTCTCATAATGTTATATACTTCTATCAAGTCTTCTCTCAACCTTCAATTACGGGTAGAAACTGTTATCTAGTTTCAATTTGTGTTCTACATTCCAGGCAATGCCAGCATCTATTGCTGAACTAAAGATAGGTATGTTGCAAAACCTACCTGAATCGTCGCTGAGAATCTGCCCCAGCCCATGTGCGCGATTTTGGCGCTGTTTAGAGGGGGCGGGTTTAAAACGCGATTTTTACTAGGCTGTTCCAATCGAAGATGTTCAGCCTAGTAAATCATTAACGAAAAATCGCTGAAAGACCCCGTCGCAAAAGGTATTATTAGTTTTATAGGCCTCGAATAATAGTTATAATAGTTTTTAAATTACTCTCTCAACCCGCGACCTCTCGCAGCCCCAGGGTTTTATAAAGCAAACAATTAAAGGTATGTACCTTATTTTTACATTAAAAGGGGCTTCTTAAGGCCCCTTTATACAAAGTTCACTATAGCGAGTAGTTCATTTTGGGCTCTTTATATCCCGCAGTATTTTTCTGGGCATTTGAGGGCACAAATCCAGTGCAATGTGAACGTTCTAAACCAGCGCATTCACAGGAACCCACTAGAAAGCTGATTTAAAATGGACTTTAATTTACAGCAATTGAACACTAAATTCCTTCCATTTGGCCTATAAATTGATGTAAATGAGATTAAAAAATCATATTTTATTGTGAATTATTTGTGAATATTATTTGGACACTTAGGCTATTTAAAAATGTTAATCATTTATTAAGAAATGGATAGATGTTTAGATCTAGTAATTGAAGTTTGAAATTAGCTACAAGTGGGTAACTAACTAATTATATGCTTTAATTTCAGGTCATCCAAGTAAGATTATTTTATATTTGTTTCAGAATGGTTCAATCTATGATAACTGAAAATGTCATTCAGTTCTCTTAATTTTTAAGAAGGTTATGGGCTTTTGACTGTCCATGATCACAGCTTTTTTGTTATGTCCATAGAAAATCAATAGGGAACAAGATGCTAATTTCCGAGTATGAAAATGGCCATAACTTTTTTATTACTTGAGATATGAAAGTGAATTAGGTGTCAAATTAAACTTATTGTTATGCTTTATCTGATGGGATAAATTGCAGACTTGATATTTTAAATCTCAAAATTTTGTAACATTGCTACTAAAGAGGCAGTTACGAGTCAACCACATCGATGGTTAAAAATCACGTGTTCAAGTCAAGAGTTTTATTGTCATGTGTCCCAGATAGGACAATTAAATTCTTACTTGCTGAAGCACAACAGAATTGGCCACACCAATTAAGGGTGTCAATTCTCCTTACCAGAAGGTTCATGATCATTTCTTCATGATGAGTGTTACTGAGACCAGAAGTACGCTCCTCAGTACTGCAGTGACATTCAAAATCACTCTTCGAGCATGATATCCATATGTCTGCTGTTAGTTCGCTGATGCAAACACTATACTATTGTACTCCTTAAGAAGCATTAAAGCAGAAGCAGGCCATTCAGTCTTAGACTGGTCACTTCGAGGCTGATCCTCACCAACTCCACATTATGGTTTTCCTTTTCTACCCAACAAAACCATTAAGGCTCAGTTGAAGAAGGGTCTCAACCCAAAACGTGCCCCAATCCTTCTATCCAGAGATGCTGCCTGGGTTACTCCAGCATTTTGTGTCTATCTATATTACTCAAAGTTTGATCTTGACCACTTTTGGCCCACTGTGCTGCGATTTCCGAGAGAACGCCGCCACCTACAGCCGTCATTTTTGGCCACCCCATTCGGAGCCCACATCTGCCTTCCTGGACCAGAGGATTTTTCCCATCGATTAAAAATCTGAGAAATATTAATGTTTTTTTTTAAATCACCATTCTCTCTGCTGCCCCTGCTGGAGGGAGGGGGAGGGACTATAAAACCAGGAAGTGGTGTACCTCACTCAGTCTCTGCAAGATGGAACAACTCTGAATAACACTGAACACATGTCTACTCAACTGTGTGCCCTTAATGTGGTTTGAAAATGAAAATATGGTTGGTTTGAAGTAAAAAGGCATTGCCTGCAAATGGTTGTTTGGGGGGTTTGGGTTGAAGTAAAAAGGCACTCCCTCTCTCCCTCCTCCTCTCTCTCTCCCTCCCCATTTCCCACTTACCGTCTTTCTCCCTCTCTCTCTCTTGCTCCCAGTCTCTGCCCCCCTCTCTCTCTCTCTCTCCCCTCTCCTCCCCCCCCCCCCTCCTCCCCTACCCCCCCCCCCTCCCCCCCCCTCATCCCCTCCCCTTCCCTCCACCCTCCCCCCCCTCCCTCCTCCCCCCTCACCCCCTCTCCCCCCTCTCCACCCCCTCCCCCCCCCCCTCCCCCCCCCCCCCCCCCTCCCCCCCCCTCCCCCCCCCCCCCCCCCCCCCCTCCCCCCTCCCTCTCCCCCTCCCCCCCTCCCCTCCCCCCCCCCCCCCTCTCCCCCCCCCCCCCCCCCCCACCTCCCCCCCCCCCCCCCCCCCCCCCCCCCCCCCCCCCCCCCCCCTCCCCTCCCCCCCCCCCCCCCCTCCCCTCCCCACCCCCCCCCCTCCCCCCCACTCTATCCCCCCTCCCCCCCCCCCTCTCCTCCCCTCCCTCTCCCCTCCCCTCCCCTCCTCTCACCCCCCCTCCCTCCCCCCCCTCCACCTCCCCCCCCCTCTCTCAGCACCCCCCTCTCTCCTCCCCCTCCTCCCCCCCTCCCTCCCTCCCCTCCCCTCTCCCCCCCTCCCCCCTCCCTCTCCACCCCCCCCCCCCACCTTTCCCCCTCCCTCCCTCCCTCTCCTCCTCTCTCTCTCCTCTCTTGCCCCTCCTCCTGCCCCTCTCCCCTGCCTCTCTCTCTCTGCCCTCTCTGCCTCTCTCTCTCTAATGTCACTCTCTACCCCCCCCCCCCCTCTCTAGATGTGACTGCAAGTTGGGGCCATGCGTCAGTAGATAGGGTGGTTATGGGGTAAAAGGAGCAAATTAATAATATTAATATAATATCAAGTGGGTAATTAGCGTGTGTGGGGGGGGGGGGGGGGGATAGTTAGTGTGTGTGACGCTGCATGCCACCTCCCCCTCCCCACAACCGCACGTTGGGGGAACAGACCCAACGGGTCTGCACTTGGTCTAGTCTTCATTGTAAACTAGCATCTGCAGTTTTTTCCTTCGCGAAACTTAGTTTTTAGATGCTCCAATGGAACTAGAATCTACAGTTACTAATCTCACAGTGCACAATACCACTCCTGCTATTTGAAGCTTCACGACATGGCAGATTTAAATTGGGTACCGTTTCCAGTAGAAAGCTGGGAGTGATTCATACAATATAGAAACAGCTCTGATAATCCACTGAGTCTGCGACGACCATTTATACCAGTTCTACACTAATCTCATTTTCCATGCACTTATATTAATTCACCCCAGGTTCCACCAGTCATCAATACAACAGGGGCAATTTACCTGCATGACCCACACATTTTTGGGATGTAGAATGAAAACCAAGTACCAGGAAGAAACCCATGTAATCACATGGAGAGCATGCAAACTCCACGCAGTCAGCACCAGAGTCAGGGTTGGGAGAAATAGCTTTACTAACAGCACCATTGCACCTTTGCACAGGTTATGTACTCCCATTAGCAAATCAGGGGAAATGAACCATTAATTTGTCTTTGTGGCAACAACAGAAAATGTGACTGGTCATTTAGTTCCATCTCCTCCTCATAATGATGTGGTTTTAAATTTAAAAGGTCATTTTGCATATCATTTATCTTAACCATCTCCATGTCCCTATGCTTTTAAAATGCTACCATTCAAATCACACACAAATCAAATGTCAAATTTGTGAATCACACATAAATCAAATGAATATAGCATTTGCTTAACAAATGTCATCGTTTCAAAATGCATAAGAAGGAATGAGTAAATTCACGATGCAATGTAGCAAGCTAGAGATCTTGTTTGTTTTAAAATGTTTGAATAAAACCTGCTGATATTTTGGTAGTTTGTGTTTGGTCGTTACAGCTGGTCATTATAGGAGTTTCTGAAAAGTACAGAAAATAAATCTTAATTATTCAGTGCCAATTTCACTTCAAAAGCAGCATCTTTGTCCAGATGGGCCGTTCTAAAAGAGGTAAACCTGAATTCCTGTCAGGTATTGCAGATCATGTTGCAGATAGTGTTGATCAAAGGGTCACTAACTGTTTACAACTACCTCATAATAAAGTCTCTAATGAGTCCGCCAGGTTAAATCATCCAAGTAAGAAGATGTGACTGAGGGGAGGGGAGAGGGGTGGCAAAAATGGAACAGTAGATCTAAACACACTCTGTAGGTAATCTGTATCTCTGGCTCAAATTTTATAACTGGATTCTATAGGCCTTTACAAGCTACTTCAGATCATTTCAGATTTTGGCATCACTGGAATCAGAACACCTGTGTCAGGATATATTCCTTTTTAACTTTTGTTTTTATCTTACTCTCATTCAAATGACTTTACCACTGCCATTCCCCATGTACTGTAAAACAAGTTCAATCAGGCTATAAAATTGTTTGAAGTGCAACAGCGAGCTGTCTAAATGCATTAGCCACCCATTTTACAAGAGACAATGACTATTTTACACTCAAATGGCGAACACATTGCCTTCCATATGCAATATATGTTCACGGAAAGTCTACTATGCTTATTATTATAATGTCCATTTAATTTTACTTCGGAGTCACGTGAGTGACTACGTGAAGAACCCGTCCAGCACGCATGCACGACATGAGCGTTCACGCAGTGCAACAGCGACGCAGCGGGAGTACAGGCGCTCCCGCTACAGCTTAAAAAAGACGGACCATCAGGTAAGTTTATTCTGAGGTCGTTTTTTCCGAAAAAAGAAGTGTTTTGTTTTGTCTCACCAGGAATATGAGCAAAACAAGACAAGCCAAGAAGTCCGCCCCCCGTTCGACTCCAACGGAGGAGCGTTCCATCAGTGGGGGGCAAGAGGCGGTAGGACCGCTAACTCAGCGGTCCGCCATCCCCGACACCGTGCCGAGCCCAGTCCCGCTAGCGCAGCCTGAGCAGCGGGCTGGATGTAAATCAGCATGGAAGACCAACCGGCCGGTGGTATCCGATTCTTCGGACGGGGATGTCTCACCGCACGTTCGGGGCAGAGATAGCCGCCTGAGCCGCATGGAGCGGCTCGTGGGGCAAATGCTCCAGCAAGACTTGCTTCAGGAGATGGAGCAGTCTCGCAAAGGGAGTTCAGGCACTCCCACCACAGTGCCTCACAACGCACTGGCCATCGCTTCCCCCTCATCCGAGGGCAGCTTTGGCGACCAGGGCTGGGCTGGTCAAGATGAGGGGTAACTGGCCGAAGATGTTGGGAGTACGCTTGGGGTACAGGACCAGGAAGAGCTGCTCGGTGTGGTAGACCGCTACGTGGCAGCTCCATGAGCAGGACGGCCATTAGAGCCAAAACTGGCGGCCAGCATTAACTACCTGTCCTTCAAGCCCCTACAAGAGCAGGTAGTTAATGAGGCCCTAGAGCTGTATTCTGCCCCAGAGAATTACGTCTCGATCAACGTGCCGGCTGTCAATAGCCAAATCTGGAGGCACGTTGGGCCAAACATCCGCAATCAAGAGCTCAAACTACAGTAGATCCTCAGGCTCCTGACGTCAGCCATCACTTCATATGCTCGTTCCGTGGATGGGGTGGATATGACCACGAATCAGCAGGATACACTCACACTGCCGTGCAATACCCAGTTCGAAATTAACAACCTCCGTAAGGAGATTATAAGACCTGCCCTCAACCCGACATTCGCGGGTTTGTGCAAAACGCCGACCACAGAGCCGGATATCCTGCTCTTTGGCACGGACCTCTCCAAAAAAGTAAAGGACATGGAGGAGGAGTCCAAAACATTTGGTCTCATCAGGGCAGGCCCCGGGACGAGCAAACCCACTAAACCCAAGCGGCAGTACACCACCGCGTCCACCAGTCAACGTCAACCCTATGGGACTGGTGAAAGCTCGGGGTACGCACATCACCACCGGAAGCCTTTTTTAGGCCAAGGCCCAGAGCGGACCCCATGGAAAATGCACCACCCCCAACCAGCAGCAACCCATCAGACAACACATCAGAAAACTCATCGTCCAACAAAGAAACAGAAGAAACACCCGTAACAATGGAGGTAGATGGGTCTGGTTCCTACCAGCACATAAAAAGTGGGGGTTCTATACTAACAGGGGGAGATTACACCTGTTTGTGCAAGCATGGAAGTCTATCACGAATGACAAATATATACTCAACAGCATTCGTGGATACAAAATAGAGTTTACTCTAGAAAACTTGCCACCAGTTCAGCATACACCCCAAAGGGTCTTTTCCCTCTCAGTTAAAGAAAAATGAGAGGGACAAGCTGAACTGGTGAGGCTAATTACAAAGGGTATCATTGAAAAAAACAAACATGAACCCTTGGAATTTGTTTCTAATATATTCACTAAAATCAAAAAAGATGGTGGATGTCGCATCATCATTGACTTAACTTCACTAAATATGTTTGTTAAGTATATACATTTCAAAATGGAAACGTTTGTAACTGCCAAACAACTGATTTCCAAAGGATACTTCATGGCAAGCATTGATCTTAAAGATGTTTACTACTTAGTACCATTCACAAGGATCATCGCAGATACCTGAAATTTACCTGGATGGGGCAACAATGGCAGTTTAAAGCGTTGCCTAACGAGTTAACATCAGCCCCAAGATTATTCACCAAGATACTAAAACCAGCCTTGGCAATATTAAGAAAACAAAAACATATTGTCATGGCATATCTTGATGATATCTTAATAGTAGGCAATACCATGGAAGTGGCTATATCAGCTGTGTCAGCTACCAAACAGTTGTTCGAAACCTTGGGATTTGTCTTACATCCAGATAAATCTAAGTTGAAGCCATTCACAACCATGGACTAGCAGCATTTCCGGCTACATTATTTGGACCTTTGCACTATCAAAACTTACAAAGAGCAAAGGTACAGGCACTAAAACGACATACAGGTCATTATGACTGGATCATGAAATTACCCAGTGAAGCAATATCAGAACTACAGTGGTGGGCAGAAAACGTTTGGCATAGTTTCAGCCCTGTCATCATCATTAACCCTACTTTAGTTATCCAAACAGATGCCAGTGCTCAAGGCTGGGGAGCGACTAACTCTATATCCAGCACAGGTGGTAGACGGACTAACCTAGAGTCATCATTACTACTTACACTGGGCATTAACTATCTAGAGATGTTGGGTGTCTTTTATGGTTTAAAAGCATATGCATCCAATATGCATCACATGTATGTACGGTTACAAATAGACAATACTATGGTGGTGGCCTACATTAACCCCATGGGCGGCATAAAATCGATATCATGCAACAAATTGGTCAACACAATTTGGCAATGGTGTGTCAAAAGACATATTTGGCTATCAGCAACTTACCTGCCAGGTAAGCTAAATACAGTGGCAGACACCAGCTCACGCAAATTCAATGATAACACCGAATGGATGTTAAATCCCAAAGTATTTGCTAAAATTACCAAGCAATATGCATGCCAGATATCGATCTATTTGCATCCAGACTAAATCACCAGGTTCCTATGTATGTCGCTTGGGAACCAGACCCTGAGGCAGCAGCGGTAGATGCGTTCGCGCTGGACTGGGGAAATTTCTTCTTTTATGCATTTCCTCCCTTCTGCCTCATCAGTCGGGTACTACGCAAAATACGAATTGACTCTGCTTCAGGTATTTTGATAGTACCCGACTGGCCTACACAGCCATGGTTCCCAGTGCTCCTCGACATGATCGTCGAGACCCCAATGACTTTTCCCAGTAGCCCAGAATTGCTAACTCACCCAGTATCTGGCATAAGCCACCCATGCCACGATATAATTAAACTCCTGGGTTGCAGATTTTGAAAAGGCCTCTGCTGGGCCTGGGATTGTCAGAAAACACCATCAACACCATGACAGCATCCCACCGTGTATCCACAAGGAAACAGTACTTATTAAGTATCAATAAGTGGGAGAAATACTGTACGGATACAGGAACCACTTACTCAACCACAACAGTAACCAATGTACTGGAGTTCCTGGTAGGCCTTCGCCATAATGAAGGACTCAGCTACAGCGCCATTAACACAGCCAGAAGTGCTCTGTCTGCCTATTTAATTCAGGCACCAGGACAACAGGCCATGGGATGCCACCCGCTAGTGATCAAGCTCATGAGGGGGATATTTAACTCCAATCCTCCCAGACCAAGGTATACCTATATCTGGGATGTCAGTGTGGTCCTGACATACCTCAGGGGATGGTCATCAGCCAGGTCCCTCACCCTGGAACAATTAACTCTGAAGACGGTCATGCTGATGGCACTTGTGTCAGCACAAAGAGTCCAGTCACTTGACCTATTACGACTGGACAATATGATCATAACTCCAGACCATGTCTCATTTACTATCCAGGGGCTGGTCAAACAGAGCAGGCCAGGAACATCAAAACCAGTCATGGAATTCCGGGCCTACCCACCAGAACCATGGTTATGTGTCATGACCCACCTATTGAACTATATTGACACAACTAAAATCCCTCGAGGAAGAGAAAAAGCGTTATGGGTCAGCCAGAAGAAACCTTATGGTCGGGTAACGAGCCAAACCATTTCAAGATGGCTCAAGCAGGTGCTGAAAGCCGCTGGTATAAATACTAACATGTATAAATCTCACTCCACCAGGGCAACATCCACGTCGGTGGCTAAGAGAATGGATGTACCAATAGACCACATCCTGGCTACAGCGGGGTGGTCTGGGGAAAGAACATTTCAAACTTTTTATAATAAGCCGTTGGCAGAACCTGCATCATTTGCAGAGAAAATATTAGAATCTGCAAATATATAATTTAGCCCGGGGGAGCAATTTGTTTTTTGTTATTGTTAATAAACACCATTATTGTTTTTACAAACAGATTCATGGTTGATTACGATAACATACTTGCTCCCTCAAATGACTTTGGCAGTGAGTGAACTGTTACACGGTTTGAAATCACAGAGCTTTCAAATCTTCACGTTGTCACTCACGTGACTCCGAAGTAAAATAGTAAGATTAAACGAGAACTTACCAGTTTGAAGTTTGATCTGTATTTTATGAGGAGTTACGATGAGGGATTACGTGCCCTCCGCTCCCTCCCTCAACTATAGAGATCAACTGGTAACTAAGCTCTCCTTTTCTTTACTATATTTATTTCAATTACTGTGGCTGTCTGTGATTCCACACCGCTGTATTGAAGTATGTCGCGTGCTGTACGGGTTCTTCACGTAATCCCTCATCGTAACTCCTCATAAAATACAGATCAAACTTCAAACTGGTAAGTTCTCGTTTAATCTTACTGTTTTATTTGTGAATAAATGTAATTCATTGTTTGCAGCCAGATGTTTGTAGTTGACTGGACTATTTGGCCATGGTCAGAGTTTTCTGCAGCTTTTCCATTGGGATGCTTGTGACAAAATTAATGATCGGCCACCTTTTAAGTTGTAGCTGCTTTGACAGAATCATGTTTACTTTCTGTAGCAGGTCCAAATTCTAGACTGAGAATTGTTAATAATGCACAACTGTCTTCTTAATAATGTCCCTGAGTTCAGTAAACTAGTTGCCTACCCTCCCCCTTGACAATGTCAAGCAGCCTCTGCAACATCCAGACATTGACACCATGGGGGCAACACACCACCCTAAAGCCTCAAATGATGCCACAGAATCTCCTGTTTGCCTCTCTTACTACCGAGGCTTCAACCCCCACAGCACGGTGGCGCAGCAGTAGAGTTGCTGCCTTACAGCGCTCACAGCGCCAGAAACCCGGGTCCAATCCTGACTATGGGTGCTGTCTGTACAGAGTTTGTACGTTCTCCCCGTGACCTGCGAGGGTTTTCTCCGAGAACTTTGGTTTCCTCCCACACTCCACAGATGTACAGGTTTGTAGGTTAATTGTCTTGGCATAAATGGTTTTTTTAATTGTCCCTAGTGTTGGATAGTGTTAATGTGCAGGGATCGCTGGTCAGCACGGACTTGGTAATAATAATAATAATAATAATAATAATAATAATAATAATAATAATAATAATAATAATAATAAATAATAAATACTTTATTGATCCCCTCAGGGAAATTCAGATGTCCAGAAGCCCCCAACCAACAAACCCACACATTCAAAACGAACGCAGACAGAAAATACATTAAAAATAATGTGGACACTACCTGAGAGCAATAAATACTTAAAAAGACCAATAATTAAAAATTACAAATTAAAAAATGCAAAAAACACATCTCCCTGCAGCCTAGCGGGATTACAAAATCTAATGGCTGCAGGGGTGAAGGATCTCCTGAACCGCTCCATTCTACAGCTTAGGGAGAGGAGCTGGTTGTTGTTCCGAGTTCTCTTTTGACTCTCCAGAATTACATGGAGGGGATGCCTGGGGTTTTCCAGTATGACCTGCACCTTGTGCCTCATACGCCTCTCAAGCACATCCATCCCAGAGTCTACTCTCCCCTCCAGCACTGAGCTAACTCGTTTAACCAGTTTGTCCAGCTTCTTGTTTTTCGCACTAATGCTGTTGCCCCAGCAGACAACAGCATAGAAAATAACACTTGCAACCACAGTGTTGTAAAACATGTGCAGCATATCATTACGCACATTGAAGGATTTGAGCCCTCTGAGGAAAAAGAGTCTGCTCTGGCCTTTTTTGTAGAGTTGACAGATCTTGCTGGGGTGAAGGGCCTGTTTCCGCACTGTATCTCTAAACTAAACGACCACTATGGTTCTGCCTGACATTAATCTTCCTGCTGAGCATCAGAGCCGCAGACTTGACCGCTACTGCTGCTCACTCCTCACTGGCCATTACCCCCGACAGTATCCAAAAGGACATACGTCTTGTGAAGCGGAATGGCCACACGTGTGAACACCTCACTACAATTCCAACTATGAACCTCTCATTCTGGGAGATGATTCTGAGATGGTTCGGCTGCAGCTGCAGTTCACTAATGCAGCCTGTACACAGCTGCAGCTGCACGGAGCCCCCACTGCTGTAGTCACCAGGGATCCCAGCATATCCTGATTTCCCACATCCTGCACCGCTCCACCTGTCAACACCACTCCACGAAAACCAAGAGGGAAAAATAAACTCAACTTCCTCACCAAAGCCTCTTGAGCCGAATTTGCACACTTGAGCCAAAGCCTCACACAACACTTAACCCTCTACTCAACACTAACTCTTTACGCAGCATCTTTCCCAACATGGCCGTTCCCAATGGGCTATCTGCTGCACCTCGTCTTCCTTTCATTCCTGCTCAATCATATTCCTCAGAATCTTCTCCAATAACTTGCTTAAAACAGAGGTTTGGCTCCCTCACTAGCCTAGAGTTCCCAGGCTTTTCCTTGCAGCTCTTCTTAAACAGAGGCACCTCATCCATGTCTAATGATAATTCACATATCCCACCCAGGGTGCTGGCAATTTCTTCTCTAGCTTCCCAACTGACCTCAGATATACCTGATCTATGTTATCCCGTTGTCTCATCCACTCCCTGTACACTCAGGGCAATTTAAAGAAGCCAATTGACCTGCAAACCTATATGTCTTTGAGATATGGGAGGAAACCGGAGCATTTGTGGGAAATACATGCAAGGTGAACGTGCAAACTCCACACAGAGGTCAGGGTCGAAGCCGGATCTCTGGTTCTGTGAGACAACAGCTCTACCAGCTGTATGGCTGTGCTGTAAATGCAGGTAGGTATTTACTATGGCTGTCAGCACAGCGGGCCCTTCTTCTGTCCCAGCATCAGGACTCCACACTTGCGGACGCCAGGCAGTGTATCCCGCGGCCAGGGGTGGAAGGGGTGGGAGGGGGAGGAGGGGTCAGGTGGGGTTGGGGGGGAGAGAGGAAGAGGTCGTGACTCTGGGTGGGTGGAGGGAGCAGACCGTCCCCAACTCTGCTGCAGCTGACGTTACCACTCTGACCTCGGCCCCGGCCCCATGTGTGGGCGCTGCCGGCCCACAGAGGGAGACGGGGAGAAGGGCAGCCGTGGCCGGACAGTGCTGACCCGGGGGGTAGAGTGGGGGCTGTCCCGAGGGATGTGTTCCTTCGGCCACTTACACCTTGGTGCTCGGGTTCAGAGCAAACCTTCCCACTTTCAATGACAGCACCCACAAATATTTATAGCACAAAAAATGACAATTTTGGCGGTTTGTAACAGGTAAGAAGGTACGTGTTCCGTGTGTTAATAGTGTATGCTGGAAGCTGCCATGTCCTCCACATGGATTGAGCTGCTCTGTACGTCATGCCCTTTGACCCGATGACCTTACGTGCAACCCCCCTATAGCTGAATTAAACTACATGTTGTGTAGGAAGGAACTGCAGATACTGGTTTACACCGAAGATAGACACAAAATGCTGGAGTAACTCAACGGGTCAGGCAGCGTCTCTAGAGAAAAATAAATAGTGATGTATGTTTTTGTTTTTATTTAAAGGGCATCTGCATTTCTGACCTGCGATCTGCTCCCAGGAATGGAACCCTGACATGACTGGGGAAAGACCTGTAGAATCTTTAACAAAGAAAAATGAGCCGGTATTATATACAACAAAAAACCAATTCCAGCAAACGTTATGGACAATGTAATTTCTATATCCATAAACATCCTAAAGGAACATTTCATGTGCATTGTGTGACGTTAATCTGCAGGCATTGTCAATGTTTGCACATAATGTGGCCATTCTCGAGGAAGCAAAGTCCCAGTCAGCACCAGAACCTGACAGTCTGTTTGCTCTCCTCCACTTAGCCTGACCCCTTTATTTGTATTTAATTGTTTTTTTAGTGTCTCCAAGGTTCCACTGTCCATTTTGAATGTACAGCAGCCTTTTTTATCCACAGCGCAGTTTTAATTGAGTGTAAATTCAACCCTTCAAGTTCCTCTTCCATCGAACCATAGGTGAAAGTTGCTGGCCACATCATCAATACAGCCAGATGTATCTCTGCCAACAATCCTGCAGTGAAGGCAGTTACTACATGTCCCCAGCTAGTTGCCTACGCAAAATGTGCTCGGTAATACATGTTGTTAAATAGTAAACAGACAGATGAGGCTCTGAATTATTTTTTAATAATGTAAGAGAGAAGCTTACAAACTCGACGGCACTGCCTAAATCATAGCTCAAAGAGTATCCAAGAATCAAGTCCTGATCTGCATGTGAAGCTTGCTTGAGGTGATCATTTTGAGCACAGATAAATAACAAGATCTACATTGTTGAGTGAGCGTCTTTCAAGTTAAGCAAAGATTTTCAAAGCATGTCAGATTTGTTACTTATTGAGACAATGTACTGCTGTCATCAAACAACCATCATTAGATTGCTCCTGAATATTATTGCTATGCACTGCAATGGGAACATTCACAGGACTGCAGTGAGAGAGTAAGGACATGCATTGCAATGGATGACTTTGTATGGGCCACTAGAGGTTCTGTGGGCCAAATGGTCTCCTTGTGTACTATGATTCTGTTGGAGCTTGCGCCTTGGAGCAGAATTTAATTGTAATATTCAAATGTTAGGTCACCTATGTAATGTCAACAAAATAGAGAGAGTACAGAGGAGATTTACTAGAATGTTGCCTGGGTTTCAACAACTAAGTTACAGAGATAGGTTGAATAAGTTAGGTCTTTATTCTCTGGCGCGCAGAAGGTTAAGGGGGGACTTGATAGAGGTCTAAAATGATGAGAGGGATAGACAGAGTTGATGTGGACAAGCTTTTCCCTTTGAGAATAGGGAAGATTCAAACGAGAGGACATGACTTCAGAATTAAGGGACAGAAGTTTAGGGGTAATATGAGGGGGAACTTCTTTACTCAGAGAGTGGTAGCGGTGTGGAATGAGCATCAAGTGGAAGTGGTGGAGGCAGGTTCATTGGTATCATTTAAAAATAAATTGGATAGGCATATGGATGAGAAGGGAATGGAGGGTTATGGTATGAATGCAGGCAGGTGGGACTAAGGGAAAAAAAGTTGTTCGGCATGGACTTGTAGGGCCGAGATGGCCTGTTTCCGTGCTGTAATTGTTATATGGTTATATGGTTATATGGTTATGTAGGAGTAGGAATGAATGGGTTCTTTTCAGAATGGCAGGCAGTGGTGTGTGGAGTGCCGCAAGGATCGATGTTGGGGCCGCAACTGTTTGCCATATATAGTAATGATTTGGAAGAGGGAATTAGGAGCAACACTAGCAGGTTTGCGGATGACACAAAGCTGGGTGGCAGTGTGAACTGTGAAGGGGATGTTAGGAGGTTGCAGGGTGACCTGGAGAGGTTGCGTGAGTGGGCAGATGTGTGGCAGATGCAGTATTATATGGATAAATGTGATGTTATCCACTTTGGTGGCAAAAACAAGGGGGCAGATTATTATCTCAATGGGGTGAGAAAAAACTTTCTCACCCCATTTGTGGAATTCCCTGCCACAGAGGGCAGTGGAGGCCAAGTCACTCGATGGATTTAAGAGAGAGTTAGATAGAGTTCTAGCGGCTAGTGGAATCAAGGCTATATGGGGAGAAGGCAGGCACGGGTTATTGATTGGTGACGATCAGCCATGATCACAATGAATGGCGGTGTTGGCTCGAAGGGCCGAATGGCCTCCTCCTGCACCTATTTTCAATGTTTCTATTTTTCTATTGTACGTGAGTTTGACTTGACTGCATTACTGTATAGTTTAGTTTAGTTTAGTTTTGAGATACGGCGCGGAAACAGCCCCTTCATGCCGAACAGCAATCCCCGCACACTAGTACCATAGCCGTGAGCACTGGCTCACCCCAAGGCTGTGTCCTAAGCCCCCTGCTGTTTAGTCTGCTGACACACGACTGTACTGCTAGACTCAATAACAACTTCATCAACAGGTTCGCTGATGACACATCAGTAGTGGGTCTCATCAGTGACAACGATGAATCGGCGTACAGGATGGAGGTGGAGCTGCTCACAGGTTGGTGCAAATCCCACAACCTCATTCTTAACGTGGGAAAAACTAAGGAGATGGTGGTTGACTTCAGGAGGGCGGGGAAACAACACCATACACCTCTGCACATCGACGGAGCTGATGTGGAAAGGGTCAGCAGCGTGAAGTTCCTAGGACTACATCTGTCTGATGACCTGACGTCCACGGCCAACACCACAGCTCTGGTCAAGAGAGCCCAGCAGCGACTACACCCTCTCCGAAGACTACGTAAAGCAGGTCTCCCCACTACACACCTACGGACTTTTTATAGGGGGACTGTCGAGAGCACATTGACCTACGGCATCACTTCCTGGTTCGGGAGCTGCAAGGCGTACGAACGGCACCAACTAGACAGGATAGTGAAGACCGCCAGCAGGATTATTGGTGCTCCACTCCCTTTCCTGCTGGACATATACAGGAAGAGATGTATCAACAGAGTCATCTCCATCATCAAAGACCCCTACCACCCATCGCATGACATTTTCTCCATCCTACCATCTGGGAAGAGGTACAGGAGCATTAGCTGCAAAACCAGCAGGATGCTCCTCAGCTTCTTCCCACAGGCTATAAGACTGCTAAATGGACTTTGCCCCCTGCCAAGTATCGCGCACCAACCGCCAACCTGGACACACTGCAGCAGAGCCACTGTCGTGCCGCTGCCGATCGGAACGCCTGTTGAATGTTTAGTAGAGTGTTAAATTTGTTCATGATACATGTATTTTATTTCTATTTATTTTTAATGCACACTGAATGGACACTGGTTGAGCAACGTTTTTTTGTTTCCTCCGGGTATGTGAATACTCAAGAAATGACAATAAAGATATACAATACAATACAATACAATAATACTACCCTACACTAGGGACAATCTACAAATTTACCAAGCCAATTAAGCAACAAACCTGCATGTCTTTGGAGTGTGGGAGGAAATCGGAGCTCCCAGAGTAAACCCACGCAGCACAGGGGTCGGCTGCCTGCCCCTTTTCCGGGGTTACGTCCGTGCCCGCATGTCCCTGGAGAGGGAACACGCAGTGTCCACGGGGACTCTGGAGGCCTTCCGTGAACGCTGGTCACCGCGGGAGGTCGACTGTTTTGTTGATAAAATTGTTAATATTTTAATTTGATAACTTTGTTTATAAACTGCCAATATAGGCATTCTTTGATCGTGTTACTGCTCTGTATTTTTGTCTGTTTTGAATAAAAGCATTTTGTATTGTAAAAAAAAGAGTAAACCATTGCAGGTCACGGGGAGAACGTACAAACTCCGTACAGACAGCACCTGTAGTCAGGATCGAACCCGAGTCTCTGGTGTTGTAAGGCAGCAACTCTGACTGGATAGCATGCAATACAACATTTTTCACTGTATCTCAGTACATGTGACAATAAACTTTATACACAACTAATGTTAGCACTCTGCCCATTCCCAAGCTAAGTGTTTTAATTCAACGTATATTCATGGAATAAGACTATTTTTACATTGAGAACACAAAATGTCAAACCCCTTTATCAGGAGAGCACAGGGCAAACCTCAGCCTCTAGTTACCTATCATCTTCATTCTCCATCCCATTCCAATCTATCTGTCTGTGCCATAGAACTTAGAACATAGAACAGTATATCATAAGAACAGGCGCTTGGACCTCAAATATCTGTGCCGAACATGATGCCAAGACCATCTCTTGTCTACCTGCGCATAACCGTATCCCTCCATTCCCCGCATATCCACATGCCTATCCAAACTGTCGTATCTGCCTCAACCACCAACCCTGGCAGTGCGTTCCAGGCACTCACCACCCATTGTGTAAACCATCTCCTTGTATGCCCTCTAAAATTCGATTTTTACATCCTTGGAAAAAAGTTCTGACTATCTGACCTACCTACAGTATGTCTCTCATAAGTTTGTATACTTCTATCAGTTGTCACTCTTATACTCAAACCTACTAACTAAACCATCATGTTGTCACTTGTGGGCAGAGCACCAAGGCAAATTCCTTGTATGTGAATACTTGGCCAATAAACGTATTCATTCATTCATTCATTCATTCATTCAGTTTCTCCCTGTAACCTCCAGCGTTCCAAAGAAAACAATCCAAGTCCTGTCCAATTTCTCCCTGTAGATAATATTCCATAATCCAGCCAACATTTTGGTAAAACTCCTCTGCCCCTTTTCCATAGCCTCCACATCCTTTCTGTAATGGGGTGACCAAAACTACACACAATATTCCAAATAACCAATTTCCTATAAAGCTGCATCATGACATTGCCACTCTTATACTCAAACCTACTAACTAAACAGTCTATGTTTATGTCCAAGTAATTTATTTATATATAATTTCCCAGCACAGATCCTGTAGAATAATGGACCCAGACCTCCGGCCTGAATATTGTCCGTCTTCCACTACCCTCAATCTTCAATCAATAAGTCAGTTCTGAATTCATGCAACCAACTCACTTTAATCCCTTGCATCTTAATCTGCTGGATAAACCAACATGGGGACTTTATCAAATGCCTTCCCAAAACCCATTTACCACCCTACCCTTATCAATCACCTTCATAACCTCCACAAAAAACGTAATCATGTTAGAAAGACATGACCTGCCATGCTGTTTTACATCTTCCATTACAAATGGGAGTATATCCAATCCCAAAATATCCTCTCTAATAGTTATCAGGCTCACTGGCCTATAAATCCCTGGATTCCATCTACTTCCCCTCTTAAATAAAGGAACATAATTTGCTCCTCTCCAGTCCTCTGGGACCTCGCCTGTGGTTAGCAATGATGCAAAAATCTTCATCAAGGCTCATGCACTCTCATCTCTTGCCTCACTCAATAACCTGGCATAAATCCCATCCGGTCCTGCGGATTGATTACCTAATGCTCTTCAAGAGGCTCCTCTGACAATCTCAAACACTCTTATGAAACAGATACAGAGTATTCATTGACTATCCCTCCTACACACCCAGACTCCAGGTACAAATTCCCTCTTGATCCTTAAGTGGTCCTACTTTCTCCCAGGTTAACCTTTTGTCTTTCAACATAGGTATAAAAAGGTTTGGGATTTTATTTAATCCAACTCGCCAAATCCATTTTGTTGTGCCTTCTAATTGCCTGCTTGAGTTCTTTCATTCTTCCCTTGTATATTCCTCAAAGCCCATGTCTGATCATATCCTCTTAAATCTTGTATGTGCTCCATTTTGCTTTTTGCTTTAGAGAGAGTACAGAGGAGATTTACTAGAATGTTGCCTGGGTTTCAACAACTAAGTTACAGAGATAGATTGAATAAGTTAGGTCTTTATTCTCTGGAGCGCAGAAGGTTAATGGGGGGATTTGATAGAGGTCTTTAAAATGATGAGAGGGATAGACAGCGTTGATGTGGACAAGCTTTTCCCTTTGAGAATAGGGAAGATTCAAACAAGAGGACATGACTTCAGAATTAAGGGACAGAAGTTTAGGGGTAATATGAGGGGGAACTTCTTTACTCAGAGAGTGGTAGCGGTGTGGAATGAGCTTCCAGTGGAAGTGGTGGAGGCAGGTTCATTGGTATCATTTAAAAATAAATTGGATAGGCATATGGATGAGAAGGGAATGGAGGGTTATGGTATGAGTGCAGGCAGGTGGGATTAAGGGGAAAAAAATTTGTTCGGCACGTACTTGTAGGGCCGAGATGGCCTGTTTCCGTGCTGTAATTGTTATATGGTTATACGGTTAGATGTTGATTGGGTTAGGTGTTGAGTCTTGTCTGGGTTTCCTGACAATCAAGGTACATGTTGCATAATTCATCTCTTTTAAGTTGCATCTAGAAACTTCGTCAGATACATTGTATTAGTCACTGTATTATTGTGTTAGGGAAATGTCAATCATGTACTGTGTTAATCGATATCTGTTATTGGACTGTATAGAGACCACCCCCATGTGGTTCGGCCCCTCAAGGTTCGGGGACCTATAAAAGGTAGCTCCCACGAGGTCCTGTATCGATCTTCTGGGAGAACGCTTGGGACTGCGTGAGCTTTTAGAGTGTCTCTGCTTGAACGAGGCTAAGAGGGCTTGATCAAGCAGACACGAGGATCGAACCCACGGTGGTTAAGGATAGTAGTGGGCAGTGGCGGACTGGGTCTAAAAATATTGGTTGCCAGGAGACAAAGGGGGCCCACCCACAACTACCATGCTATCATTTAGCAGGGGCCCACTTGCCATCACTTGCTATCACTTCATCAGGGTCCCACTTGCCATCGGGCAAGCTGACACCCTGGCCAGTCCGCCACTGGTAGTGGGAACTGTTATTGTGTTTTTTCGAAATAAAGTTTAGATGTGCAAGTGCTTGACTTAGTATTTTATTGACTGAAACTAGGCTGAGGGGGAAGCTTAGAACAAGCTATTTACACCATCACAGGTACAAACCTCCCCACCAAATGATGAAATAATGGGTCAAACGGGCTAGTATTTACTGGAATTTAGAAGGATGAGAGGGGATCTTATAGAAACATATAAAATACTTAAAAGATTGGACAGGTTAGATGCAGGAAAAAAAATCCTGATTGGGGGGGGGGGGGGGGTCCAGAACCAGGGGCATAATTTAAGAATAAGGCACTGATTGTGGATGATCAGCCATGATCATATTGAATGGCGGTGCTGGCTCGAAGGGCCGAATAACCTACTCCTGCACATATTGTCTATGTTTCTATGTCTATGATCCCTCACAGAATCCTGAACTCACCCAGCTGCAGCTCCAGTTCCTTAATGCGGTCCTTAAGCAGCTGCAGCTGAATGTACTTACTGCAGGTGCGGTCCCCAGGGGCACTGGAAATCCCCTGACTTCCCACATCCTGCCGGAGGAGCATTCCAATATCCCGTCTGCCATCTCAATGAAATCCAAACCTATGAAGAATTACACAGAGACATAGACCATGGAACTGCCATGACCCTGTCCTCATCCCTATTCACTGAAGCCTCTTGAGCCAAAGCTTCAGTTCTGCACTTTGCCTCAACACAGCACTTCTTCTCCTGCCTTCTTGAATTCATTATAATAACGCCTATCAAGCTATTCTTCTCACATGTGCGCTTGTTGTAGCCTTGTACACTCAATACTGAGTTCAATAATCTCAGGTAGATTCTCCCTTTCTCACATGAAGCAGCCACTTCTTCCGTAGAGTATCCATATGCAATAGTAATCAGTTTTATCCTCTCTGCTAACAATGCCCGATCTGCTGGGCTTCCTACTTCTGTGTTTCACAGCCTTTACATGTTCCTTTGTTTGTATTCTCTCTCTCTTTAATTCCCCTTAATAGCCCAACAACCAGATGGCTCCATCAATAACCGCTTTAGAAGCTAGTGTCCCACCCTGTGCCTTCATTTAATCCCATCTGCTGCAAGCTCTATTGGTATCCCAGCCTCTCTGAGCATCCCCACTGGCAACTAAATCAATTGATCAATCTACCAATTGGCAAGCAGTTACTTTTTCAATTATCCCATCCCAAGAGGAACAAACGAAAGAAGCCAGTAGACAGATTTGTGTGATCCTGACTCCAGCCTTATTAAGTTGCAATCTAATATCCATGCTCCCTAATGCCTACTTGAAAGGATTCAGGGTTGAAGACCATTGGTCACTTTGCTAAACACACAAGCTAGCAAGAACTAGATGTCGTCTGTGAATGAAATACTGGTCCATTTATTACAATCTTACCTTCTGAATTAATCGACTAAGTTGAACTGAAAGTTAGAAACTATAACAATCAGACTTAACAGCTTTTGGTTGAGTTTTCCTTTTACATTTTAATTTTAATTTGGTAGTTAAAGCAGCTTAAATGTTAAGCCACTGCACCAGTACTGAGTTCAAATCCCATAACGTTAGATCCACGTACTTAAATATCACTGCAATGGCAAGACACCTTGTCTAATGGTGCCACAAAGCCAGCAGTGTATTGCTTCAGAACCCTACTTGATGTACTGATGCCCATCAGGGAATAAGGTCTATCATTCTTCTTTGGCCTGACCAATCCATGACTCCAAATCCCACCTGAAATGCCTCCTTAATTCTGGCACAATTATAAATGAGTATGGTAGCTGGTTTTTCAACATGCTCCACTGACGTGACCATGGCTGCTCTTCCCCAGGCCTCAACTTTACTGTGCCAGATCCCCACAACCCTCAATTCCCTGATCTGCAAATAATTAATTTACCTCCTCTTTATATACTGTTTGTTCTATGATGTCGCTCCACAAGACACTGGTGTGGCGTTCTGCAAGAAGACATTCCCCTGACTCTTGTTTTAATGGCCTCACCTTTATCTTGTTACTAAATCCCCTTATTTGAGACCCTCATCAGTGGAAACTTTTCAACATCTAAAAGTGATTCAGGTATTAATAAATTTCAGGCCAACTAATGTGAAACAGTAGCTGGAATTATATAAAAGCTTATATAACCATCTGTTAAGCCCTCTTGGCATCTTACATGTTCCAAAGTGGTCACCCCGCATTGTTCTAAACTCCAAGCAAACAAACTTCTTCAGGGATGTGTGTTAAGTCAGCCTCCTTATCCAGGTATAAGTCTGGTGACTGGTGAATCTTGTCTGGACTGTCTCCAACTCTACTATATCCAACAATATGCATGGTCAGACCAAAATAAAATTGACTTTCAAAAAGGACTTCAGAGCTTGGGGCAGGTTAATTGAAAATAAGGTCGTATTGATGAGGACAAGGTCCAGAAAAAATCAGACTGAGGGGATTGCAAAGTTTCTACTGATTACTGGGACCAATGAAGTTACAGAGATGAAGCAAATGAAGGGTTTGATCACAGGGATGGGAATAATAAATTCCATGTGATTATGAAGTGCAAACAAAAATATAATTAGTGCTAATAATACATTGGGGGAAGATTGAGAGTTGGCATTATGATTCAGATGATTTACTATCTGTTTGAATCTGTTACTCACGTTACTTACAAAACACCATGTCAAACTTATTTCCTATCATATACCGTAAGATGCATCAATTCCTGATTTGGCAACCATATTAAATGGTTTTGTTCAACATTTTTCATGAAGATTTGACACTGTGTTATTATATTTTTGTTCAACCCAATGCTACAAGCTATACCACTAGTTCTCAGAGCTTGTGCCCAAATGTTCTCAGAGCTGGTGCCCTAATGTTCTCACCAACATTTGATCTTTGAAGGCGTCTTACAAAAGCTTTTTGAAGAAGGGTCTCGATCAAAAACGCCACCGGTTTGTTCCTTCTCTCTAGAGATGCTGCCTGTCCCGCTGAGTTACTCCAGCATTTTGTGCCTGCCTTTTATATAATTCCAGCTACTGTTTCACATTAGTTGGCCTGAAATGTATAAATGCCTGAATCACTTTGAATGTTGTTC
This sequence comes from Leucoraja erinaceus, assembly GCF_028641065.1. NCBI lineage: Eukaryota > Metazoa > Chordata > Chondrichthyes > Rajiformes > Rajidae > Leucoraja > Leucoraja erinaceus. Next base: position 675,086 of record NC_073401.1, on the reverse strand, counting down.
TGTGGCCTGGAGTTGATATCTCTGCCACTTTTGAAGTTCAGCCTGCATAAGAAAGGTGTCTTTCAAATGTAATGTGGTATTTTAATGGGACTGTGTTCAAAGCCAGGGGGGCCCCTATTATGCCACCCAGATCCAGAAATCAGATGTGAAAACAGCTTATGTTACAAGAATGCAAGTGGGACAAAGTTATGCTTTAGCTGTCTTGCTAAGACTTATCTGTAATGTAGTGTGTGCTTGTAGACACTGCACCTTATGACTGATTGCAATACAGGCCGGCTTTGAAGCATAATATCTGAGAGCAGATTAGATACATTTGGCTTGCCTTCCCTACATGAAACTGAAGGGTAATCTACAGAAGGGTTTTAAAATGCAAAATGGATTTGGAAGATTGGTAATAATAAACTTTATTTCGGACAAGGTCCAGACAAGGGGCAACATTACATTAAAAATGCATTGCATTTCAAATATCATAAAAACATATAAAATCTTGGCATATCACTTATAAAAAACATCATAATTTATATTTAAAAAAAACACAATACTTAAGTTAAAAATCCAGATTAAAAGATGATCAATGTCCTACAACGAGACAACAATACCAGTGTCTCCACAGCTGGGATTTGTAGCGTGTAGTGCTAACCCTTATGTTTGTCAAGGCCACAATAGGCACATTTTTAGAGTCATTTATCCTGCAAATGAATTTATACATGTGGTGTCTTAGGATAGCTTCTAAGGTACTGACTCCTGCAGCCACAAACATATTACTGGCGCTACACCATCTAGGTTGCCTTAGCAGTGTTCTCATGGCATCGTTATATGCCACCTTTAGTCTCTGCATACTTGTCTTTAAATAGTTCGACCACAGGTGCGCAGTGTAGAGTGGTGTGTAGTATGCTCTAAATAGCGACATCTTCACCACATCTGCACACGCACTGAAGATGGTAAGATAGACACAATGTGCTGGAGTAACTCAGCGAGACAGGCAGCATCTCTGGAGAGAAGGAATGGGTGATGTTTCGGGTTGAGACTGAGAGTCTTCAGACTGAGAGTCAGGGGAAAGGGAGACATAGAGATATGGAAGGGTACGGTGTGAAAACGACAGATCAAAGCAGATGCTGTCAAGGAAATGTAGGCCGGTTCATTGCTAGCTGAGGGGAATGTGTCAACGAGGTATATAATCAGTAAAATTAATCAGATGGACAGTGAAACTAGTCGGAGAGGGGGAGGAACAGAGAGAGAGGGAAAGCAAAGGCTACTTGATATTAAATAAATTAATTTCATACCACTGGGCTGTAAGCCGTCCAGGCAAAATATGAGGTGCTGTTCCTCCAATTTGCATTGGGCCACAATTGGTAAGGTGGAATTATTTCCATGCTGAAGGAAAATCGTGAGCTGAGAGACCTTCCTCAAAATCAGAGTGAGATGATGTGGGAGGGAAATATGAAGCAATTTCTCTAAGGTTTGTAAAAAATCATGAATCTCCAGGGGAGGTGGTGTGGAGGAAATACAGCTTTCAGGTCTGAGGTAGGTAAATCCCAGATGGGTAGCACTGTCCATTGTTGTAGTGTGGTCAAATAAACACTCTGTGCACAGCAGCCACAATTTAAGTGATTTAAACTATTTTGAAGTCTGTTCCTGTTTCAATGCTAAAATTGAGTTCAATCCCACATCTGCTACTTGATTGCATGCAGTCATTATAATCAACAGGCCCACTGAAGATCCCATCTCACTGCAGACTGGTATCAATTGAGGCTGAAATGTCCCCTCCACCCTTATTTCCAAGCTTTTTCTGCAACACTGTACCTCATCTGCAAGAACTTTGCTGCTGGAGTGAAGCCAAACCACAGGATAAACAGTGAATTATTCAACCCATATCGCCTCCGCTCCAGAAACAAAGGCCCTCAGGCTAGATCTGACAATAATCTGTAATTTTGGTCCCATTTTCTCTCACCATGAGCATGGCTTGCCCTACTTAACATTCCCTATTGCTCTAGTTTTGCAACTTTTGCATTCCTTTGTTTGCGCTTTTCCCCTCCACTGCTCTCATCTCGCAGATTTTAAACTTCTTGTGTTATTTCACTTTAACTGCCCTTCCTAATCTGTCAGTGAGGACACGTCTTCAATATTTCATCCTCATGGTAGCCCTGAACTCACCCTATCAAATATATTTGCTTTGTCCTCTCCTTCTCTTGTCCACTGCTTTGTACCATTGAATAAATTGGTTTTCTCTCATTCCAAATGTGTAGGAAAGAACTGCAGATGCTGCTTTAAACCAAAGATAGACACAAAATGCTGGAGTAACTCATCTCTGGTGAGAAAGAATGGGTGACGTTGCAGGTCGAGGCCCTTCTTCAGACTGAGAGCCAAGGGAGGGGGAGATACAGACATAAGGAAGTGTAACCTTAATGACCCAAAACGTCACCCATTCCTTCTCTCCAGAGATGCTGCCTGTCCCGCAGAGTTACTCCAGCATTTTGTTTCTCTCTATTAGAGTATTTAGAGTATCCGGAAGTGGCGGCGCTGCCCTGGCAGCAGCGGCTCGCCTGCAGTCCGTTGGTTTTTACTTTTTTGTATTGTTTTTTTTTCGTTTTTGTCTAGTTATGTTTTTGGTTTTTAGGCTGTGTTTATGTGGGGAGGGGGGTGGGGGGTGAAACGGGGGCTGCTGTCACTCCCTTCGGGGGAATACGACCTTTTTGTCGTATCCCCCTTCTTTGCCTCCGTCTACGCTGAGGCCTAGCGGAGCCGGCGACCTCGGGACTCTGGAGGCAGCTGACAGGACTCGTCCTGGGCTCGCTCCCGGCCCAGCCCGGGATGGAACGGTGCTCCCGTGAGAGCGGCATTGTGAGGGGCTGGAGTGGCCCAGCCCGAGGGAGGAACGGCACTCCCGTCGGAGTGGCCAGCCCGAGGGAGGAACGGCACTCCCGCTGGAGTGGCCCAGCCCGAGGGAGGAACGGCACTCCCGTCGGAGTGGCCCAGCCCGAGGGAGGAATGGCACTCCCGTCGGAGTGGCCCAGCCCGAGGGTGGAACGGTACTCACGTGAGGGCGATCCGGTCCGGGGGCTGGGACGGTGCTCCGGTGGCTGGGACGACGTTCTGGTGGCGGTGTCCAGAGTCCTGGGTTCAGCCGCGGGCCGGCGGCTGCGTGTGCTGGACTGGAGGTGCGGCGGCTTCGACCACCCCGGGCCGCAGTGTTTGAACCGGCCCGTTCTCGGGGTTCGGTGAGCTGCGGGACTGTTTATACCATCGCCCGGTGGGGAATCGCCTCAGCGCAGAGGGAGCAGAGGGAGAGACTGCAACCCTAAGATTTTTGCCTCCACCACAGTGAGGAGGTGTTTGGAGGACTCACTGTGGTGGAAGTTAATTTGTGTTTATTGTTGTTATTATTGTATCATTGTATGTATGACTGCAGGCACAAAATTTCGTTCAGACCGTAAGGTCTGAATGACAATAAAGGAAATTCTAATTCTAATTCTAAGTATTTAACTGTCACCATCAACTGCTGCTCTTTCAACAGCTGGTGCTTGATCTGTGAAGTATTTCCAGTAATTCCCACAGTTATTTTAGATGTCTTTGATTTGATTTTCATTCACTGTATTCTTGAGTGTCAAACTGCATGCTGTAGCCAATGCATGTGCACGCACACATTTGGAGATCAAGCATGGCTTGTTCATTGAAGCATACGGGACAATGGCCCCAATACAAAGCAAAGATCCTCCACCAACCTGCTCCTGCTGCTTTGGATTATGATGTTATGGCCATTGTTTGGGTTCATGAGAGGACTACAACTGCGGAAAAGTGGTTGCGAGAGGGACACGACTGGCAGTTCAATGTTCTGTGTTTTCGATGTTTCAGATGGGATCGTGAAATAAGAAAGGTGCAGGCACTCAAATGGGGTCAAACTATAGGCCCCCAATTAAACCGATTCACGAACAGGGTGATGGGTGTGGTTAGAAATGAAGCAGGTAAATCCACACGTAAGGGTCCCTTTTTTCTTTTTCTTTTTCTTTATTATTTTTGGTTTTTGTCTTCTTATTCTTCTATGGGGGTTTACTCATTCACTCCTGGACTGCACTATCTGGTAGTCTAGGGGTTTACTCATTCACTCCTGGACTGCACTATCTGGTAGTCTAGGGATTTACTCATTCACTCCTGGACTGCACTATCTGGTAGTCTAGGGGTTTACTCATTCACTCCTGGACTGCACTATCTGGTAGTCTAGGGGTTTACTCATTCACTATTTCTTTCACTTTCTCTCTTTCTCGTTCTTTCTCTCTTGTTCTACTTCTTTCTTGTTAAATTTAAAATAGAAGATGTACATTAAATATATTTTGTCATATGCCGCGGTTTATACTACTGCACATTGCTTCTAATAAAAATACAAAACCCCCCCCAAAAAAAACTAAAGGTCCCCAATAGCAAGTGGGAGACTAAGGACCCCAGTAGGCAGATTACTGACATGTGACGCCTGTATGGTCGTGAGTAGTCGCCCAAAGAGTCGAACCTTTTTCTGGCCGCCGCTGGATTTTCAACATGATGACAATTATCGGTGACCTGCTGCGACTATGATTGGTACCGATAGGTACCGGCAGTTGCCGAAAAAATCACGTGAGTGGGATAGGCCCTTTAAGATGGATACATTTCCAGGACCTGATGGCATATATCTGAGGTTGAGTATAGTTTAGTTTGGAGATACAGCGCAGAAACAGGCCCTTAGGACCACCGAGTCTGTGCTGACCAGCGATCCACATACACTAGCACTATCCTGCATATTAGGGACAATTTACAGTTTTTTATCGATGCCAAATAACCTACAAACATGTACGTCTTTGCAGTGTGGGAAGAAACACGAGCTCCCGGAGAAAAAAAACACGGTCACAGGAAGAAACTCCACCCAGACAGCACCCGTAATCAGGATCGAACCCGGTCTCTGGTGCCGTTAGGCAGCAACTCTACCGCTACGACACCCGTGGAGAGAGAGCAAGAGAGGGGGTTGCGGGAGCCTTGACAATGATCTTTGCATCTTCTCTACAAGAAGCAAATTCCAGTATCAGTTACTTAACATAGAATAGAGAACAATTAGAGAACACGTATATGTCCTTCAGCCCGCAATGTCTGTGCCAAACATGATGCCAAGAACAACTCTTATCGACCTGCTCATAATCCATATCTCTCCATTCCCTGCATTTCCACATACCTATCCAGAAGCCTTTATAGGTATCTTATCTGCCTCAACCACTGAACCTGGCATCATATTCCAGGCACTCACCGACCTGTGAGTAGCAAAAAAGGGGCCCCACACACCTCCTTTGGATTATTCAATGTATGATAAACCTCAGTGGATTATTCAGCGTATGATCAACCTCGGTGAGATCAAGCGAAGGCTTGGTGATCACTCCGCACAACACCTGCACTCAGTTCACGATAACCAACCTGATCTCCCGGTGGCTCAGCACTTCAACTCCCCCTCCGATTCCGAATCCGACCTTTCTATCCTGGGCCTCCTCCATGGCCAGAGTGAGGCCCACCGCATATTGGAAGAGCAGCACCTCATATTTGCTTGGGTAGTTTACACCCCAGCGGTATGAACATTGGCTTCTCTAATTTCAGGTAGTCCTTGCTTTCTCCCTCCTTCCCCTCCCATTCCCAGCTCTCCCACAGCTTACTGTCTCCGCCTCTTCCTTTCTCTTTCGTGTCCCCTCCCGCAACATCAATCTGAAGAAGGGTCTCGACCCGAAACGTCACCCAATTTCTTTTATACAGAGTTGCTGGCTGCTCCATGGAGTTCCCCTGCACAATTAAAGCATAAAGTCTTCACCCTACCATACTTTTTTCCCCAAGAACCCTTTTTTGCTTAAGTCCGTCAAGTCAAGAGAGTTTTATTATCATGTGTCCCAGATAGGACAATAAAATTCTTGCTTGCTGCAGCACAACAGAATATGTAAACATAATACAGAACAGGAGATAAAAGTTCAGTGTGTCCATATACCATAAACCATATATATACACAATATATAAACAGATAAAATGCAATAGGCTGTTATTGTTTGAAGTTGGGTGATGGACCCTCCACCAACACCAGTTTAAATTCCATTTAGAATATTTTTGGAGGACCAGGAAACCAGAAGCAAGAGTTACTCCAGGGAGTCACTCCAGATCCAGGGAGTGATTCTGCGTTGGTTTTCAGCGGTCGCGGCGAGGCGGTGACCGGACATCAATGGCGGCCAGATCTCCCACAATTCAACGCGAGGGAGAAAGTGCCCAGCACCTACCAGTTGCCGTGGCAGTGTGCATGTGCAGGGCGGCCGAAGATATGCTGGCCGTGGTTGTGCGCATGTGCAGGGGGAGGATGTGCTGGCTGTAGCAGTTCGCATGTGCAAGGTGGCCGGCCGTGCCGGTGGGTGAGAAGCGTGCAGAGAGTGAAGACCCAGCGGAGACAGAGAGTGACAGAGACAGAGAGAGATAGAGAAGGGGGCCCCGCACAGAGTTGAATGGCAGGTGTCCTGCCTTGGCCGGAGGCCCCCCAGATTTCGAGGCCCTAGGCTTCAACCTAAGAAGCCTAGTGGTAAATCCGGCCCTGTCCTTGACCTATTATCCTGCCACAACTGCGTAGTTGGAAGTACTGATCTGTGTCCACTTTATCATCACACCAGTCTGCCACTCACCTCCACTGGCCAAACCTTCAGTTACCTCATTCCAAGGATTCTGGTAACCTTCAGTTACCTCACCTCAAGGAGCGATCAACCAGTCTTCAATAAGAACCCCCAACTAAATATTTTGACAACTTAGAAACATAGAAACATAGAAAATAGGTGCAGGAGTGGGTCCTTCGAGCCATTCAATATGATCATGGCTGATCATCCAGAATCAGTATCCTGTTCCTGCTTTCCCCCCAAATCCCTTGATTCTATTACCCCTAAGAGCTATATCTAACTCTCTGTTGAATACATCCAGTGAATAGTGAACGAGATGCTTGGAATTGCACAACAATAACGTATTATTTGATTTTCTGTAAATGATTCTGTACGCTAAAACTGAGAATGAACCATCCTTTAATTTTTTTTGGATTAATACTGTTATAAATATGATTTTGAAGTAGAATATAATTTACTTAATATCTCTATTTACAATGGCTACTCTTTCTTTCTTTCTTTCTTTCTTTCTTTCTTTCTTTTTCTTTCTTTCTTTCTTTCTTTCTTTCTTTCTTTCTTTCTTTCTTTCTTTCTTTCTTTCTTTCTTTCTTTCTTTCTTTTCTTTCTTTCTTTCTTTCTTTCTTTTTTTTTCTTTCTTTTTTTCTTTTTTTCTTTCTTTCTTTTTTTTTTTTCTTTCTTTCTTTCTTTCTTTCTTTTCTTCTTTCTTTTCTTTCTTTCTTTCTTTCTTTCTTTCTTTTCTATTTCTTAACTTTCTTCTCTAACTCCTTTTCTAATGGGCTTTCTTTTCCCAACACTTTCCTGCACCTTCACGACTATTTCTCACTTTCCTTACTTCTTTTATTTCTATCTTTTTAAAAGCTCAAAAAATGAAGGGGTACAACAAATGTAAAGAGGTATATGTGGTGTGTATTATTGTAACTTATTGTACTTCTAATAAAAATAAAATTAAAAAAAAACAATGGTTACTGTACATTTAGTAATAAATTGTAAGTTTGCTGCACAAAAGCCAACATTTATTGTCATTTCCAATTGCCAGACTAGAAATATGACAGTGGGAAAAGAGTGTGCAGACACTTGCCGACCTACGTAGCAGACGGCGTCAACTCATGCTTTGATAAACAATTCCTAGCGGGTGGTTCCATTTCCTGAATGACCTGTGTTATTGCAACGGGACGATGGTGAGGCTTCCTGTCAGTGTCAGAGCTACAAACCCTTGCCTGAGCTCGCTGCTCTACCAGTTTCTGCCACTGTGGGGCGACGGCAGAAGGAGGAGGAGGCAGCTGGTGAGAGGGGAGAGAGCCCCACAGTGACCGAGTGCATCCTGTCAGCGGCGGCCTGAAGAACGCACTTTGGGCCAGGAGCTACAACGTGAGCCACAAGAACAGCAGCGGCAACCGGAGTACACAGCATCTGGTGAAGATGGGCTCGCTGATGAAGCCCAGCAGTATTGGCACCAAGTTTTAAGGTGAAAATTGTTTCAGGACACTAATTGCTGGAGCAACTCAGCAGACTAAATCAGTCTGAAGTAGGGTCCTGACCTGAAATGTCACGTATCCAAGTTCTCCAGAGATGCTGCCTGACCTGCTGAGTTACTCCAGAACTTTATGTTGTTTTATGTATTAACCAGCATCTGAACTTCTTCGTTACTACCCAGTGTTAAGGTGATTCCGACTTGCATAAAATCTGACTTATGCAAGGGGTAACGGAACATAATGAAATACAAAGCGATTTATCTGCATGTCACGCAATGAGAGGTAATAACTTGATGTTCATCCTGTTGATTAGCGAGAATCTTATTCTTCCTAACTGCCCCTGAATTGAATATTTGTCAGCCCATTTCTGAGGGGACTTAAGACGCAAACACATTTCCTGCAACTATTTGTGGGCCAGATAGCATTAGAACAGATCTACTTCCATTCAGGACTATAGTCACCAACAGACTATCGACCGATGCCTACTACAAACCCATCGACTCCCACAGTAACCTGAACCACACCCACCTCTCTCAATTTCTCCATCTCTGTCGCAGCTGCTTGCAAGGCTTTCAATACATGGACATCCAACATGTCCACTTTGTTTAGATGGATCCCCATACCTACATCTCCCCTGTGTCCCATAGTTCTGTACTCTTAGAAACATGGAAACATAGAAAATAGGTGCAGGAATAAGCCATTCGGCCCATTGGGCCAGCACCGCCATTCAATATGATCATGGCTGAGCATCCAAAATCAGTATCCTGTTCCTGCTTTCTCCCCATATCCCTTGATTGCATTAGCCCGAAGAACTAAATCTAACTCTCTCTTGAATACGCTCACTCCCCTTCCACCCAGACAGAACAAGGATAGAGTTTGCTGGTCTTTAACTTTCACCCCACTAGCCTCCAAATCCAACACACCATTCTCCAACATTTCTGCTAATTCTATGTGATCCCACCATCAGTCACATTTCCCCATCTCCACCCCGCTCCACTTTGACAGAGACTGCTCCTTCTGCAACTGCTTGGTTCACTCATCCCTTCCCACTGAGCCTGTAACTTTCCTCCATATAGAATTCAACAACACACATCAGAATCAATACTTTCCATTTACGTTAATTGAAAATGGTTTGCTCTGAGGGGAAAGGTCGAGACTTACTTTATTGTTAGATGGAGGAGAATCTTTGAAACCATTGCTATCACAGTCAATGTCAATAGGCCTGCCAAGGCATAGATAGTCCACACTGTAAATAAGCATAGTGATGGTGAATGGAGATGGGTGACATTGAACGAGACAGATTTATTCAGCAGCAGAGAGGTACTGACCTGGCATGTTCTGGTTTGGTTGGCTGGGACTCGCTGTGATGAAGTAGAGAATCTTTGAAGACCGTGCCACATTGGTCCCAGAGCCCACCTTCTCGATTAACACGTCAGACATATTTAGATCGTTCTTGTTCGCTGGAGGCTGCGTTTGGGGCTCGTCTTTAATGGCTGCGGAAATGGCAAGTTAGCAGAAGGCAAATTGCACAACATTCAAGCGCAATAAACATTCTTTGTAAATATTTCCTTGAATGACTACATGTAGTAAACCACTTCAAAGTCTTCCCTTCTTTCATCTTGAGGTCTAATTTGTCAGTAGGTTGGAATTTAAAGCAAATCCATTTCCCTAACAACCCTTTCAATTACTTCGGGCATTAGCCTTCAGCTATTCTTCATTATTCTAAAGCAATTTAAGAAGGGCTGAATGGAATGTTAAGGGCTCCAGTGCCAAAGGTTCAAGACTTCACTAAAACCAAAAAGCAAAACTCCTAACCACTACAAAAAGTATATATTTTACTTCGGAGTCACGTGAGTGACTACGTGAAGAACCCCGCCAGGAAGCATGCGTGACATATCACTTTCACGCTTGCGAAACGACAGGCGGGGTGGAGCTTTCCCCCGCAGCGGTAAGTTTGAAACCGCGACCTGCAGGTAAGTGATTTACTCTGCGGTAGTGTTTGTCCCCGCGCTGTTTTTACACAGGGGGGGGGGGGGAAAGCTGGACAAAATAGTGTCCACAAGTGCTGCGAGTAAAGCTGGCTGGGGAGGACCGTGAAGTTGCGGGAGCCAGCAGCAGCTGAAGGCACAAGCCCCGTAAGTGGGATCAGCTGTGCCGACTTTTGGTCCCACGACGACCAGAACACCATGGCCGGGCGGGAGACTATTCAGAATGGGGCCGTTGACTTTGACTAGTCGAAACGGCAGGAGGCGGGGTGGAACGACGTTCCCCCGTAGCGACAGTTTAAACCTGGACCTGCAGATAAGTGAAACTGCGGTCTTTATTCTCCCCATACTGTTTCACAGGTGGGGAAACATGGAGAGCTGTGCAAACAACGGCAGGCGGCACAGGAATCACCCATAAGGGAACAGCTGTGCCCGTCTTCGCTCCCGCACCGGCCAGATTAAACACCATGGCTGGGCGGGAGAAAATACAGAAGGGAGCCGTTGGCATTGACAAATCAAAACAGCAGGGGGAGGGGTGGAAGACGTTCCCCCTTAACGGCAAGTTTGAAGCATGGATCTGCAGGTATGTGATACTGCGGTCTTTATTGTTCCCATACTGTTCTACAGGTGGGGGAAACATGCACAAGGCAAAGAAGTCGATCAGAGCTGGCGGGGGAAGACCGTGGAGTTGCGGACGCCAGCTGCGGCCGGCGGCACAGGAATCACCCGTAAGGGAACATCTGTGCCCGACTTCACCCCCGCACCGGCCAGATTAAACACTGCGTCTGGGCGGGAAGGCAAGAAGAAAACCAAAAGAGTCGAGGACTGATGAGTCCGACTTTGGGCGGCCAGCGACCGTGAGCGCTGGAGCCGGTTGGAGCGGCTTATGGAGCCGAGCTCCAACATGACAAGCTCTGGGAGATGGAGTCTAGTCACTGTGGGCACTATGTAAAACCCACAGCAGCACCTCTTGTAGGGCTGCACAGTGCATCTCCCTCGTCAGAGGGGAGTACTGGGGGGGTCAATTCTGGGCTGACCCTGAAGAGGGGTTTTGACGAACAAAACTACAAGTGCACAGGGGGTGCAGGAAGGTAAAATCTATTGGTCATGGTGTCCAAATACATACAGCCAGACCACGATGGACACCACTGCAAAAATACTTGGGACCAGGAAACTGCGCATCCCTGAATGTTCCAGTCATGGAAATAGCATCTGGAAACGTCGGAACAGGACTTAGGAAAGCCCTGGGGCTCATAAAGGCGACAACATTAAGGATCTCCTACAGCCAAAGACAGCACCCTTATGCACCCACCAGCAGAACAAGAGAAGCTGGTGAAAGCTCAAAGGCCGGGCATACAGGACAGCGGTCTTTTAGACCATAGCCCAGACCGGCCTTTCTGGAAGATGCGCAAACCCCAACCCAAAAATAAACCCAGACACCGGCGCCTCAACCTCCACGAAGGCCACACAGAAGAAGCAAACTTCCACTGGTAACAATGGAGGTAGGTGGGTCTGGTCCCTTACAAATTATAGGAAGAGTGGATAATACACACATTGGTGGGAGATTACACTCTTTTGGATACATGGTGTGTATTAACTACAGACACTTATATCCTAAGCAGTATCCAGGGATATACCATTGAATTGTGCAAAAGGGGTAATGGGTAACCCCAACACGATTGGCTGGAATACATTGGAATACTATATATTCAGTACAAAATGGGAACTGGTAACTGCTAAAGGACTGATTTCCAAAGGCTACTCCATGGCTAGCATCGAACTAAAAGATGCTTACTATTCGGTGCCTACACGGACTGATCACAAACGTTATTTTAAAAAATTCAACTGGATGGGGCAGCTCTGGCAGTATAGAGCTACCAAATACATAATCATATGATCATACTAATTGTGGGCATAACTTTGGAGTTGGCCTAACTAGCTGTAACAGCCACCTTACAATTGGGTGAAAACTGGGGTTATCATCCATCCAGTTAAATCTAAACTAACGCCTACCAACATAATGGATTATTTGGGGTTCACTATTGACAGCTCACATGTCGGTGACTTTACCAAAGGACAAGGCTACAGTCTTAACTGAGGCCTGCAACAACCCCACTGACATCAGTGAACCGTCTATCAGATTGGTAGCAAGTATAATTGGCATACAGTGTCTGCCTTTCCAGCCATTTGGACCTTTGTATTACCAAAAATCTACAAGGGGCAAAATACAAACATTCAAAGTTAATACTGGTCATTTCGACAGACCAATAAGCCACCAATCAAAGTTTATGGAATTAAAATGGTGGAGGGATAACATTCGGCATTGTTCCAACCCTATCGTTATCAGAAAACCCTTAGTGGTGCTACAAACTGATGCCAGTGCGCTTGGTTGGGGTACTACCAATTTCCATCTGCATCTGTGGAGGTAGATGAAAGGCACAGGAGACATCATTATCACAGACACTGGGCATAAACTACCTGGAAATATGGGGTGCGTTCTATGGCCTAAAGTCATACTGCTCTGGGATAAATCACCAGCGTGTTAGACTACAGAGTGACAATCTGACTAATACAATTTGGTAATGGTGTATCCAGAGAAATATTGGAATATCAGCTACTTACCTACCAGGTAACCCAAAATTCAGTGACAGACATCAGGTCACGCAAATTCAATAAAATAAGACTTAATCACCAGTTACCAAACTGTGTTTCTTGGGAACCAGACCCTGGGACAGCAGGGACAGATGCTTTTCACTGCATTGAGGGGGCAATTGTTTATCTATGCATTCTCTCCTTTTCTGCATCATCAGTCGGGTATTATGAAAAATACAACAAGACTCAGCGTCTGTTAATTGGTAGTGCTGATTGGCCTACTTAACCATGGTTCCCTGTGATACTCAACATGGGGTTTAACCATGCATCACCATCCTGAAACAACCAGATTATTGGTTCATCCCGCAACAGGGGAACCCATCCATGTCAAAAACAAACAAACCTATCAATTTGTAGAGTCTAAAGAAACCTCTACTGCAACTGGGACTGGCAGACCCAACATTGAACATTATCTCAGCGGGCCACAGACAGTCCACCAAAAACTATATCTGGTATAAATCAGGAAATAGGAGATTTCTCTTATCACAATATTCTCTTCCTGTCACAAAAAAAACAACATCACCTACAGTTTGATAAACATAACGTCTGTTCTCGAATTCCTGGCAGGCCTCCATTATGACGAGGGTCTCAGTTACAGTGCCATTAACTGCGCCAGAAGCCTATCAACATATCTATGGCGAGGATCAGAGCGTCATTCTGTTGGGACTCACCCCTGGTAACCAAACTTATGAGGGGAATTTTTAATATCTACCCCCAAGAACCACGTACTCTCTAAATGGGATATAAGTATTGCCCTAACGTTGCTAAGGAATTGGTCTCCAGCAACAGCTCTGTCCCTGCAAGGACTGACGCACAAAGCAGTCATGCTTTGGTCACGGCACTAAGGGTACAGTCGTACATAAGTTAAGGCTGGACTATATGACTTCTTCAACAGGAATATAACGTTTCATATTACGAATTAGTCAAACAGAACAGACCGGGATCATCAAGCCTTAAAATAAAATTTAGGGATTACCCTACAGATATCGTCTCTGTATAATAAGATAATTATTGTTCTATATGGAGAATACCAAAAACATCCGAGGCTATGAGATGGCACTACTAATCAGCCACAAACAAACCCATAAAAAAGTGTCGGTTCAAACTATTTCCAGATGGCTGAAACAGGTTTTAACAACATCTGGGGTGGATATTAACATATTCAAATCTTATTCCACCAGGGCTGCAACTACATCGGCAGCTATGGAGTTGGATGTACCAATGAACCAAATCCTCGTGACAGCAGGATGGATCAGGGGAAAATGTTCCAACTATTCTACCACAAACCAGTAGTTAAACTGGAACTTTGCAGAGCCAATTTTAAGTTCTGTAATATAGTTTCACCCCATAAATAGGGGCTATAATTTGTTGTTAACAATTTATCATGGATTTCAATGTTGGATTCATGTCTAAACATGTTAACACAATTCCTCCCACAGTCAATTAAGGCAGATGTGATGCATGGACTCGTTTCCACGGCATGAAATCACAGAGCTTTGAAATCTTCACGTAGTCATACACGTGACTCCGAAGTAAAATAGTAAGATTAAACGAGAACTTACCAGTTCGAAGTTTGATCGTTATTTTATGAGGAGTACGTTGAGGGAATACGTGCCCTCCGCTCCCACCCATGATCATATACTCAACTGGTATTTTCTTCTCTAATCTTACTATGTTCAGTCATTACAGTTATCTGTGATTTCACACCGCTGCTTTGAAGAATGACACACATGCGTCCTGGCGGGGTTCTTCATGTATTCCCTCAACGTACTCCTCATAAAATAACGATCAAACTTCGAACTGGTAAGTTCTCGTTTAATCTTACTATTCTTCTATGCCTTGCCTATTAAAGTGTCTGTCTAAGTACCTCTTAAACATCTGAGTATCTGAGTCCAGCATCATCTCTGACAATCCCTTTTATAACTGACATTAAACGTATACCCTCTAGTTTTATGATACTCCTAACATGGAAAACATTTGACAATCTATACTATCTATGTCTCTAATAATTGTATATACTTCAGTCAGGTCACCCCTCATCTTCCATTACTCCTGGGCTCCAGTCTGTGCTGGTAGTGTATAGGAATGGCTCATACTTCAGAGTCAGCTTTCACTTTGACTTCCAGAATTGGCTATGCTTACATACCACATGGATGAGGGAGTGCGCCTTCATACCATGTACGCTCAGTGCATTTTGTGGTGGGATCAGGACCTGAATCCATCCCTTCCATAGACACAAAATGCTGGATTAACTCATTAACTGGAGGCAGAATCTCTTCAGATTCAGATTCAGATTCAATTTTAATTGTCATTGTCAGTGTACAGTACAGAGACAACGAAATGCATTTAGCATCTCCTTTGAAGAGCGACATAGCAAACGATTTTGAATTAAAAAAAAAAAAATAATAAGTGTCCGGGGGGGGGGGGGGGGGGGGGGGGGGTGGTGGCAGGGGGGTGGGGCGTCACTGTCACGGAGGTACGTTGTTTAGTAGAGTGACAGCGGCCAGAAAGAAGCTGTTCCTCGACCTGCTGGTTCGGCAACGGAGAGACCTGTAGCGCCTCCCGGATGGTAGGAGGGTAAACAGTCCATGGTTGGGGTGAGAGCAGTCCTTGGCGATGCTGAGCGCCCTCCGCAGACAGCGCTTGCTTTGGACAGACTCAATGGAGGGGAGCGTGGAACCAGTGATGCGTTGGGCAATTTTCACCACCCTCTGCAATGCCTTCCGGTTGCCATACCATACTGTGATGCAGTTGGTAAGGATGCTCTCGATGGTGCAGCGGTAGAAGTTCACCAGGATCTGAGGAGACAGATGTCGTACTGCTGGCTGGAAGGGCCGATGGACCTACACCTCTTTTCTTTGTTACTATCTCTTTATGTGCACACATTTCTTTCTTTCACCATCCCCCACCCTCTTCTACTTATGTTCCTTCCCCTTTTGAGAGAAGGAATGGGTGACGTTTCGGGTCTCGACCCTTCTTCAGACTGATGTTGACTCTCTCCCAGGAGCAGAATTATGCCATTCAGCCAATCGTCTACTCTGCCATTCAATCCTCCCTCCTAACCCCATTCACCTGGCTTTTCCCCATAACCCCTGACGCTTGTATTAATCAAGAATCTATCTATCTCTGCCTTAAAAATATACATTGACTTGGCCTCCAACAGCCTTCTGTGGCAAAGAATTCCACAGATTACCACCATCAGCCTGCTGCATCTCCTGGTTGCTAACTATTTTAAACCCATTCCCATTCCCACACAGACCTTTCTGTCCTAGGAATCTTCCATTGCTAGAGTGAGGCCACATGCAAAGTAGCACACCTTATTCTTGGGCAGCTTACAATCTAATGTTATGAACATTGCATTCTCCACTTTTAGCTAACTACCTACAAACACACCCCTCTTCAACCCCCCCCCCCCCCCCCCCCCCCCCCCCCCCCCCTTCCCCTCTCTTCCTTGTGTCCTGCCTCTATGTTTTCAAGAGACAATTAGATTTAGCTCTTAGGGTTAACAGAATCAAGGGATATATGGAGAAAACAGGAACGGGGTACTGATTTTGGATGATCAGCCATGAACGTACTGCTGGCTGGAAGGGCCGATGGACCTACACCTCTTTTCTTTGTTACTATCTCTTTATGTGCACACATTTCTTTCTTTCACCATCCCCCACCCTCTTCTACTTATGTTCCTTCCCCTTTAGATTATTCTCTTGCATCCCCTTATCTCACACTTTGTGTCTTTTCATTTCTGTTCAACAATCTGCCACCTTGGAGTGGCATTGTGGCACAGTGGTAATGTTGCTGCTTACAGCGCCAGAGACCTGGGATCGATCCTGACCACGGGTGCCGTCTGTGTGAAGTTTGTATGTTCTCCCTGTGACCACGTAGGTTTCTCCGGGTGCTCTCGATTCATCCCCCATTCTAAAGACATGCGGGTTTGTAATTTGGTTTCTGTAATTGTCTCCAGTGTGTTGCAAGGAACTAGTATATGGGTGATTGCTGGTCAGCTCGGACTCAGTGGCCTGGTTCCACTGTATCGATGAACTAAAGTAAACTAATCAACCCCTCCCCTACTCCTGTATTCACCTATTACCTCACAAACTCTGTTCTGACTCCACCTCCCTTCCATCTTTCCCCTCCACTATCACAATCAGTACTGACCCGAAACGTCACCTATCCATGTTCTCCAGAGATGCTGCCTGAACCACAGAGTTACTCCTGCACTTTATGTCCCTTTTTGTGCTCACACATGATGTGGAAAGCTCAGTGAAGAAAAGAGCATATGCCCTCAATAGCTGCTCATACTTTGTGTTGGTTCAGTTAGAAGAGGAGCAGCTTGGGACAGGTGAGTCCCCAGTGTCATTTGTCAAGCTCAAACCACCCAGAGTGTAACTCTACCAGTAGAGCGTCCCTTTAGCCAGGGTGCGGAGGGCAAGGAGCCTAGCTGCCTACCCACCACCTAGGGTCCCAGAGGGGGCGGAGCGGCTCTGCTATCAGCGACCGGAGGACTGGCCATGGGATCTAGGGAGTGGGTAGGGCTGAAGATGTCCTGGTTGGGTTGCTCCTAGGCCTGGCCAAGCTGGCCATCTGCGAGTCATGGCGCCAGGCGGAAGAGGCTTGTGCTTGCCCCTTTACCGGGGTTACAACCACGCCGGGTGGTGTTGGAGAGGGACAGAGTTGTATAGTAGTTATTTAGTATATTTGTAAGGAGTGAAAATTTAGTGTCTAGATAATGTGGTGATTGTGTACTGTGGTGGTGGGTGTGTTACCACAGTTACCACGGTTACCACGGTTTGTTTTTTGTATCATGATCGTAATTAAATAAATTATTTTTGATACAAAACAAAACAGTGTAACTCTAGCTTACAACTCAGAACTGTTAGGATCACAGTGCATTGTACAGTGCACGGCGATGTACGTTGGTGTTAAGAGGTAGGGTGTTAAGTAAACAACATGTTGGGTATTCGGTGCTAATTTACTTGCAAGTCCTCTTCATTTAAGAAGGCTTTAGTTTGGATACAGCATGGGACTGGCATTGGCAGCTGGGATCCAGTGAATCCCTGGAGGAGTTTGGAGAATTGAGGAGCAGGCTAAAAAAGGAAATCCGGAGGGCAAAAAGGAGCAGGAGATAGCTCTAGTAGATATCACGAAGGAAAATCTAAAGAGATTTTATGTACATTAAGGAGAAAAGGGTAACCAGAGAGAGAATAGGGCCACTTAGAAACCAAAGCGGGCACTTCTGTGTGGAGCCATAGGAGATGAACTAGGTCCTCAGTGAGTAATTATCTTCTGTTGTTACAGTGGAGAAAGCGATGAAGACCAGAATACTTGGGGCAGTCGATGGAAGTATCATGAGAGCAGTCAGTGTTACTGTCGAGGAGGTGCTGAATGTCCTAACTTGTATCAAGGTAGTTAAATCTCCTAGGCCTGATCAGATATATTTAAGAACACTGTGGGAAGCTAGAGAAGAAACTGCAGGTTCCCTAACTGAGATCTTTGAGTCATCATTAAATAGGGGTGAGGTGCCGGGAGATTGGAGGGTGGTAAATGTTGCAAGGAAAGGGCTGCAAGGAAAAGCCTGGGAACTATACACCAGTGAGCCCAGCATCTGTGGTCAGAACGTTACTACTAGATAGGGAGAGAAGTGCCGAATGGGGATTGTCAGCAGAGTTTTAGACGTGGGAGGTCGTGATTCACTAATCTGATTGTTTTGAAAATGTATCCAGAAATGTTGATGAGGAGAGAGCTGTAGATGTTGTCTATATGGATTTCAGCAAGGCATTTGACAAGGTTCCGCATGATACGCTGCTCTGGAAGGTTAGATCATTAGAGAGTTAGCCAACTGGATACAAAATTGGCTTCATGGAAGGAAGCAGAGGATGATGGTGGAGGTTGATTTTTGGACAGGAGGCTTGTGACTAGTAGCGTGTCTCAAAGGTTGCTGCTGGGCCCATTGCTGTTCATGGTTTATAGCAACGACTTGGATGAGAACATACATGGCACGATTAGTAAGTTTGCAGATGACACTAAAGTGGGTGGTATTGTAGATAGCAAAGGTTGAAGCATAATCTTGATCAGTTGGGCAAGTGGACAGAGGAATGGTTAATAAAGTTTAATGCAGATTTATTTTGGGAAGTCTAATCAGGGCAGGATCTTTACAGTAAATGGCACCGGTCTGGAGACTGTTGAGAGCAGAGAGATCTTGGGGTGTAGGTACAAAGTTCCTTGAAAATGGCATCACAGGTAGATGAGGTGGTCAAGAAAGCTTTCAGAACTTTGTTCTTCATCAACGATAGACACGAAATGCTGGAGAAACTCAGCGGGACAGGCAGCATCTATGGAGAGAAGGAATGGGTGACGTTTCGGGTTGAGATCCTTCTTCAGACTGATCAGCTTTGATCTTCTCATCAGTCAGGGTACTGAGTATAAACATTGGATGTTATGCTACTGTTGTATAAGGTGATGTTGGAGTATCATGTTCAGTTTTGTCACCCTGTTTTGCTGAACTGCAAAGTGTGCAGAGAGGATTTCTGAATAGCTGTCAGGACTTGAGGCCCTGAGCTATAGGAATATGTTGGGCAGGTTAGGACCGTACTCCTTGGAACATAGGAGAATGAGAGGTTTAAGGTGAGGGAGAAAAGATTTAATAAGACCCTGAGGGGCAACTTTTTCACCCATAGTATGTGGAGTATATGGAATGAGCTGCTAGAGAAGGTTGTTGAGGCAGAAACTATAACTATATTTAAAATACATTTGTGTAGGGAGGAACTGCAGATGCTGGCTTAAACTGAAGATAGACACAAAATGCTGAAGTAACTCAGCGGGACAGGCAGCATCTCTGGAGTGATGTTTCGGGTCGAGACCCTGCTTCAGACTAATGTCAGAGGAGAGGGAGATACTTTGGACAGGTACATGGATAGGATAGGTTAGAAGGGACTTGGACCAAACGGAGACAGGTGGGACAAGTGTAGATGGGCCATCTTGGTGGGCATGGGCAAGCTAGGCCGAAGGTCTAGTGCTGTTTTGGTGCTGCATGGCTGTCGGGACTCTGTGACTCCAATTAGAATGATTTTGTTAGAATTAGTCCCCCGGTTGGTAGAATTACCTTTCACAAATATACTGCCATTGGGAGAGATTCCTGTGGATTACTCATTTAAAGGAACAACACAGCAAGCTACTGAATACTTTTCTGCACAAGAAAAAAAATGAAAACAAAAAAGTGCATGAAGTACAGAAAAGATAGAACGTGACTGTGCTCATTGAATGGTAACAGTTATTTGAAATATTTAAAACTATCAGTCCGAATAACAGCACTTTGCCTAGCTCAACTTATTCCTCCTCAATGGCAGGGAAATAAAGAAAAAGACCACCTCCATTTCCAGGTCAGGTCATTTTTCAAGACGTCATTGCAGAAGTGGGAATGTGTTGTGAGCAGAGAGCTGTGATTCCATGCAGATGCTGTACATGAGATGTGTGTGTGACAGTGTACAGCATGTGCATGGGTGTGCCATGGGGAATTAGTGTAAGACTGACATGCGAATGATTGTGCACTTGATGGGGTGTGTGTATGTGTGTGTGCGTGTGTGAGTGTGAGTGTTCGCATGTGCATATGTGATTGTCTGTGCGAAAGTGTGTGTGTGTGCATGTGCGTGTGTGAGTGTCAGTGTGCGTGTGTGGGTGTGTGAGTGTGGCATTATGCATGTGTGTGCGTGCGTGAGTGTGTCCGTGTGTGTGGGTGCTTGTGAGTGTGTGTGTGTGAGAGAGTTATGCATGTATGTGTGCGTGCATGTGTGAGTGTGAGTGTGTGTGTGAGTGTGTGTGTGTGTGGCATTATGCATGTGTGTGTGCGCGTATGCGTGCGTGTGTGCAGTTTACAAAAGTAAGACAAGGTTTGTTGGTTCCTTTTGTTCTGAAACCATTGCTCCTTCATGGGAGAAGAAAAAATCCATGTATGTGTAAGAAGGAACTGACGATGCTGGGGTTTAAACCGAAGATAGACATAAAAAGCTGGAGTAACTCAGCGGGACAGGCAGCATCTCTGGAGAGAAGACATGGGTTACATTTCATAGATACATAGATAGATACATAGAAAATAGTTGCAGGAGTAGGCCATTCGGACCTTCGAGCCAGCACCGCCATTCACTGTGATCATGGCTGATCATCCACAATCAGAACCACATTCCTGCCTTCTCCCCATATCCCTTGATTCCGCTAGCCCTAAGAGCTCTATCTAACTCTCTTTTGAATGCTTCCAGTGAATCAGCCTCCACTGCATTCTGAGGCAGAGAATTCCACAAATTCACATCTCTCTGGGTGAAAATGTTTTTCCTCATCTCAGTTCTAAATTCTTAAACCATGACTCTTGGTTCTGGACTCCCCCAACATTGGGAACATGGATCCTGCATCTGGCATGTCCAATCCCTTAATAATTTTATATGTTTCTATAAGAACCCCTCTCATCCTTCTAAATTCCATTGAATACAATAGACAATAGACAACAGCTGCAGAAGTAGGCCATTTGGCCCTTCGAGCCAGCATCGCCATTCATTGTGATCACGGCTGATCGTCCCCTACCAATAACCCGTGCCTGCCTTCTCCCCATATCCCTTGACACCACTAGCCCCTAGAGCTCTATTTCGGGTCGAGACTCTTCTTCAAACAATCCATGTTACTATTCTTGAAATCCCCCAGGACATTTTACATACTTCACAGAGATAGCATTATTAAATGTAAGCTCTAGACTCAAAGCTCCTGTAACAAAGATAGCAAAGTAGACACTTATTTTAATACATCATTGAATTCTCACCCGCATTGTCGCAGTATGCTGATGTTTATTCCTGTATATCCTGTAGAGCATGAAGGCAATAAACAGGCTCCCTGCTTACCTTTGTACAGGACAGCAAAGCCTTCAGCCTGGTTAACCCGGTCCGAGTAAAAGTACAGAATCACAAAGCTGGCCGACACATTCAGACTGTCATGAGGCCGGTTTCTCCCATCGAACCTGGCGAGAACATTGTTGCTGCTTCCATCCAGAAACTCCACCATGTCACTCGAGTCCCTGATGTCAAACAAGGTGAAGTCAAATTGAATGAGAGAAGCACCTGGCACCTGAATGGTCCAGTAACACACTCTGCCACTCGCATAGTTGTCAGGGAAATCAGGAGAGTAAATGATCCCAGCATCCATTGAATAATTCCCACCGCAGGCCCCAATCATTGCTGCAAGAGAGGCAGAATAATTAGTCAATCAGGACCTAAACTGAAAGCTAATACGTTAATTGTTGCTGATTTATGTTAAGACAAGCTCTCCTTTGAAAATAGCAAACATTTTTTAAATAAATTGGGGAGGGATTCATTCAATATAAACAGGGAATATACTGAACAATCGCAATATCTCCATGTAACAGTACAATTTTATTTAGCCATATTTCTTGACACCATAGAAACATAGAGAATAGGTGCAGGAGGAGGCCATTCAGCCCTTCGAGCCATCACTGCCATTCATTGTGATCATGGCTGATAGTCCCCAATCAACAACCCATGCCTGCCTTCTCCCCATATCCCTTGATTCCACCAGCCCCTAGAGCTCTATCGAACTCTCTCTTAAATCCATCCACTGCCCTCTGTGGCAGGGAATTCCACAAATTCGCAACTCGCTGGGTGAAAAAGTTTGTTCTCACCTCAGTCTTAAATGGCCTCCCTTTCTTCTAAGACTGTGGCCCCTGGTTCTGGACTCGCCCAACATTATAGAAACAATCAGATGAATGTGCTTGGCATTACACCATTGTTTTCTGGACACCACAGTGAATAATACTCCATTAATCTGGCATGTTTACCACGTTGATGGGACCGGACGAGCAGATTTTCCAGACTCATAGCCAAAGATATTGATTAGGGCAAAGCCATAAGCGTTGTCTATATGGTCTCCATCAAGGCATTTGATAAGGTTCTGCATGGTAGGCTCCACTAGAAGGTGAGATTTCATGGGATCTAGGGAGAGCTAGCTGACTGATACCGGCTTTACGGAGGAATGGTGTTTATCGAACTGGAGACCTGTGATCAGTGATGTGTCTCAGGTATCAGTGCTCGACCCATTGCTGCTTATGGTTTGTAGGAATGATTTGAATCAGAATGTAGAAGGCATGTTTAGTAAGTTTGCAGATGACACTAAAGTGGGTGGTATCGTAGATAGCAAATAGAGCTCTCACAAATTACATGTGGGTCTTGATCAGCTGGGAAAGTGAACTGGAGTTTAATGCAGATACGCGTAATAGTTGGCATTTTAGGAAGTCAGACCAGGGCAGGACTGCTACAGTGAGCTCTATGAAACTGCCCTGGGAAGTTTCGTAGCGCAGAGGGATCTAGGAATGCGGGTACATAGTTCTTTGAAAGTGGATTCACAGGTAAACAGGAAGGATGTTCATGAGGTGGAAAGAGTGCAGAGAAGATTTATGAGGGTTTTGCCAGGACCTGAGGGCCTGAGCTATAGGGAGAAGTTGAGCAGGCTGGGACTTTGTTTCTTAGAGCGCAGGAGGATGAGGGGTGATTTTATAGATGTACAAGATCATGAGGCGAATAGATTGGGTGAATGCACAGTCTTTTACCCAGAGTAGGGGAATCAAGAACCAGATGACCTACTGTAAGTTTAAGGTGAGAGGGGTAACTTGAGGGGCACTTTCATCACCAGAAGGTGCTGGGGATATGGAACGAGCTGCTGGAGGAGGTAGTGGAGGCAGATAATATAACGACATTTAAAAGACATTTGGACAGATGCATAGATGGAAAGGATTAGATGGATATGGACCAAACGCAGACATGCAGGACTAATGTAGATTGGGCATCTTAATCTACATACAGTAGGCAAGTTTGGTCAAAGAGCCTGTTTCCCTGCTGTATGACTACTGCATGGTACTTTTTTATTCATGCTCTCAACACACATTCAATTAACGTTACTTTAGATGTAACGCAGCAGAATAATCATTTTACCAATGAACCTGGTAAGGTTCGAGGGAGTGAGGCCAGCAGAACCTGAAGAATGGATAGAATTGCAGAACCCGAGGCTCTGGTGGGTGGGTGGGGAGCACAAGAGTTGGGGGTCTGGGATGCCTGGGAACTGGGTCACAGCAAACGGACAGAGGTGTGCAAACTGAGACCCTGGTGGGTGAATAGGGAGTGGGGGAACCGGGATTCTGGTGATTGGAGAAGCAGAATGGCAAACCTCACCTTGCGAGCCAGATGCTGAATCATCAGAATTTCTGAATAGTCATATAGTGGATTATTGGAGTTAATTCCCATTCAACTGACTTCATGGCCTTATAAGTAAAAGTATTGAAGAAAGACTTACATTTACATAATGCCTTTCACAACCTACAGGTATCCCGAAGAACCTTACACCCGGTGAAATATTGTTATATATTTGTAAAGCAGTCACGGATGTAACGTGGATAAATTGTCAGTGAATCTGAACACATACTGATGTATGTCCGGGTCAGGATCATGCACTGATATTGTTTCCATTCACCAGGGTTTGTTTCATCCAAATACCCATGTTAATTTAACGTTGCTCTGGGTCATTTTTATTGTGGCTCAGTTGAAGAAGAAATTTGTTGGTTTTCCATGACATACAACTCCTTCATTCTAGTTTAGTTGAGTTTTGTCTAGTTGAGAGATACAGTATGGAAACAGGCCCTTCGGCACACCGAGTCCGCACCAACAAGCAATCTCCACACATTGACACTATCCTACACACACTAGGGACAATTTTACATTTATACCAAGCCTATTAACCTACACACCTGTACGTCTTTGGAGTGTGGGATGAAACTGAAGATCTCACTTGAAACCCACGCGGTAACAGGGAGAGCGTACAAACTCCGTACAGACAGCACCCATAGTCGGGATTGAACCCATGTCTCTGGCGCTAAAAGCACTGTAAGGCAGCAACTCTACCGCTGCGACACAATGCTGCCCATTTTCAGCAAAACATTGCCACTGGGTTAGATACGGCCTCAGTTAACCAACAGTGAAAAGGTAGGATCTTATTACATGTTATATTCCATCCTCAGGTCTGGCGGACCATTGTTTAAACCTACACATTTCTGACTCAGAGCTGAATCCTGTGCAACCGAGCTATAATGAAAAATAACCAGAGCAATATGAACAACACAATAGTAGTATGGTCATTTGGACAGTATCTTCCAAACCCTGGTGAATGGAAACAATTTCTGTAACCAGCTCAGCACCATCCTGACTTTAACATACATATATTCGTTGGTATCATTTAAAAATAAAATAAATTGAATAGACATATGGATGAGAAGGGAATGGAGGGTTATGGTACGAGTGCAGGCAGGTGGGACTAAGGGAAAAAAAGTTGTTCGGCACGGACTTGTAGGGCCGAGATGGCCTGTTTCCGTGCTGTAATTGTTATATGGTTATATGGTTATCTCTATGCCTTTGTTATCTTATAACTTCCTACCTACAAAAACGATACAAGTACCAGATGGAAGGTGCGATTTGAATGAATAGCACACAAGGTAAGGTTTTCCACTGTACCTTGGTACATGTGACAATAATCGAAACATAGACATGGGATATAGGAGTAGTCCATTTGGCTCTTCGAGCCAGCACTGCCATTCAATATGATCATGGCTGATCATCCAAAATCAGTACCCCGTTCCTGCATTCTCCCCATATCCCTTGATTCCGTTAGCAATCATCTTGCACTCAGGACTCCATATAGTCCAATTATAGTCAACAACCGGGTAAACCTTCATGCTAAATGTTGTCAATAACGTGGACCTTCAGTTGGTGCCACTTTATTGTACATCAGTGCCGATGGCTCATGTTAACGCATTACGTGCAACTTGCAACAGAAAACAGACTCAAAGCTGGATAAAATGAGTCAAAAAGTCTCCCGCTGATGCTATTTTAAAGCAGACACTCTGGCATGATTTACAGGCAACAATTTTTGTTTTGTTTTTGTGGTGCATGATATATAAAAGTCAGAACTGGAATATGGCTGGTAATTGTTCCCAGGTATCCGTGCTACATTGAACTTGGTATTGGAGGTCCTTCATACACAGACAGGCTTGTTTCTTGCGGTGCTCAGCTCTCTATTTTGGTGTGACAAAGGGAGGTAATTGAAAGCAGGGGGAGCTGGAGCATCTCTTTCATTGTTTCATGCTGTGAGACGACAGTCTTTGCAAGCCAAAGATAAATCGAGAGAAGTTCCAAAGGGCGGCCCAGACAGCACAGGGCAGGGCAGGACAGGGCAGGGCAGGGCAGGGCAGGGCAGGGCAGGGCAGGGCAGGGCAGGGCAGGGCAGGGCAGGGCAGGGCAGCAGGGCAGGGCAGGGCAGGGGCAGGCAGGGCAGGGCAGGGCAGGGCAGGGCAGGGCAGGGCAGGGCAGGGCAGGGCAGGGCAGGGCAGGGCAGTCTGCAGCGAAACCCAGCAGGTGGTTGGTCCAATCACCGTCAGAGAGTCACACAGCACTGAAACAAGCCCTTCGGCCCAACTTGTCCATGCTGACCAAGACACTCCACTTAAGTTAGTCCCATCTGCCCGCATTTTATGCATATCCTAAACATTTCCTAACAATGTACTTGTCCAAGTGTCTTTTAAATGTTGTTTTGTACCTGCCTCATCTATCTCCTCTGCCAGCTTGATCCATGTACCTACCGCGCTCTGTCTGAAAAAGTTGCCCCTTGGGTTGCCAACAAAACTTTCCTCTCTCACCTTAAAACTATGTACTCTGGCTTTCCCCGACAAAGACCGTGCATTCACCCTATGAATTTCCCTCATCATTTAAACACCTCTATAACATCAGCACTTAGCCAACTCCGTTCCAAGCAATACAGTCCTAGCTTGCCCAATCTCTCCCTATATCTCAGGCCCTTGAGTCCTGGCAACATCCTCGTAAATCTTCTCTGGATTCTTTCCAGGTTAATGACATCCTTTCTATAACAGGGTGATGGAAACTAACACAATACTCCAAATGTGGCCTCACCAAAGTCTTGTACATCTGCAACAGAATATCCTAACTTTTACACTCAGTACCCTGACTGATGAAGGCCAATGTACCAAAAGCTTCTTTACCACCCTATTTACCTGTGAAGCCACTTCCAGTGAACTGTGCACCTGTATTGCTAGATCCCTCTGCACAATAATGTTGCCTAGGTCCTCGCCATTCACTGTCAAGGTCGTGCCCTGATGTGACTTTACCTCACAAACATCTGCATTGAACTCCATGAGCCATTTGCAGCCCACGTTGCATCTCAAGATGCTCAAGAATTGTGTATTCTTTTTAAGTGTATCGCTGCTGGCAAATTCAGTTCACTGCATGTGATGAATAAAATTGACTTGGACTTTGATATAAGGAGAAAGCAGGAATGGGGTACTGATTCTGGATGATCAGCCATGATGACATTAAATAGCGGTGCTGGTTCGAGGAGCTGAATGGCCTACCACTACACCTATTTTCTATGTTTCTATGTTTCAATGATGAGCTTGCTCATCTCCTGAGCCATAAGGTTCCTCACATAGATGACCGCTTTGATGACCTATTCTCTTTCCTTTAATGAACTTATAACGTACCTCTGGATTCTCCTGAATTGTACCTGCCAGAACTAAAGGCTTCTACAACCTTGCATGTATTTTATCACGCACCTCACTTCAGATTTTAACAATAATTTTTTCTGTTCTATCCTAATCTGCTTTGATGTCAGTGCTATCAATACTGCCGAATGGTTAGCTTTACCAACACCAATGGAACTACCTTTTAATAATTCCACGTTATTCATACAATTACTTAAAAATAATTCTCAATTCTTGTCCATGAAGCAATGCTGTGAGAAATAACTGCGCCACTATTAACAAAACTGTTGCACTGGTAAAAATAAGTGATACAAGTAACCTTGCTGCCCAGAAAACCCTCAGGGAAATACGTGGATTGGTCACTGGCTGAGGACAGGGCCAAGTTATAATGTTTTTGACAGTGTAACAGCTTGCTGGTGGCTGCAGTTAAAACTCACAAACCACAAATGTCCATTAGCATGTGAAGCCAAAGGAAGATGCAGTAACGTTATGTGGATCAGCACTTCATATTTCACTTGGGCAGCTTATAAATACACGGGCAGCTTGGGCAGCGGTATGAATACACGCTGAGGTTAGGGTTTGGGAATGTCCTGCTGAGTTACTCCAGCATTTTGTGTCTATCTTCGATATCAATATTGACTTCTCTAACTTCATGTAACCCTTGCTTTCCCTCTCTCTCCATCCGTCCCCCGTCCTAGTTCTCCGACTATTTTCACTGTTCTCCTGATTAAATGCTACTGATTGTATGCCTCATTGTCACCTTCCCCTCATTTTCACACCTTATCCTTCCATATCTCTGTGTCTTCCTTTCCCCTGACTATCTGTCTGAAGAAGGGTCTCGACTCAAAACGTCATCCATTCCTTCTCTCCAGAGAAGCTGCTCCAGCATTTTGTGTCTATCTTCGGCAATAAGTGAACAATGGCTATGGAATTGGGCAAAAGACCTATCAGCAGGACTCAGTGGTGATGAAGGAAATTGAATGTCTCTTTGACAGCAGGACCTCATTTCCTTCTATGGCTGAGGTTGAGCGGGAAAAATAGATCAGCCATGATCAAATGATGGAACAGACTCGACGGGCCGAATGGTCTAACTGCTCCCATGTCTTCTGATCTTCTGATCTTTGGCACGATTTCTTTTGGACTGAAGGAACATGGTTAATTTTGGCACTGATGGTCATGTGGAGTATTCCAAGACACTGGGAGGTCGTGTCATTTCAATTCTGTCATTAGGGAACAAAGCTGGAATAGATGGCCGCTGAGAGTTTAGCAGCAACAATAACAATGCATTTATAAAACACTGCCAGGTGGGCAGAGGAATGGACGATGGAATGTAATACAGAGAAGTGTGAGATGTTGCATTTACTGGAACGTCGAACTAGGGCAAGACCTTCACAGTAAATGGTAGGCCTCTGGGTAGTGTTGTAGAGCAGAGGGATATAGGAGTACAAGTGCCTTGAAGGTCGAGTCGCAGGTAGATAAGGTGGTCAAAAAGGCTTTTGGCACTTTGGCCTTCGTCAGTCAGAGTATTGAGTATAGAAGTTGGGAGGTCATGTGCAGTTTTATAAGATGTTGGTGAGATCGCATTTAGAATATTGTGTTCAGTTCTGTTATAGAAAAGATATTGTCAAGCTTAAAAGGGTTCAGAAAAGATATTCGAGGATGTTGCCAGGACTAGAGGGTGTGAACTATAGGGAGAGGTTGAGTAGGCTTGGTCTCTATTCCATGGAGCTCAAGAGGATAAGGGGTGATCTTATAGAGGTGTACAAAATCATGAGAGGAATAGGTCATGTAGATGCTCAGTCTTTTACCCAGGGTTGGGGAATCCAGGTCCAGAGGACATATGTTAAAGATGAAGGGGAAAAGATTTAATAGGAATCCGAGGGGTAACTTTATCACACAGGGTGGGTGTATGGAACAAGGTGCCAGAGGAGGTAGTTGAGGCTGGGACTATCCCATCGTTTAAGAAACAGTTGGACAGGGACACGGATAGGACAGGTTTGGATGGATATGGACCAAGCGCAGGCAAGTGGGACTAGGGTAACTGGGACATGTGGGCCGGTGTTGGGCTGAAGGGCCTGTTTCCACACTGAATCACTCTAAGACTCTATGACCCCATGACTTTTAAATAGTACAATATCCCCACTTTTCATGGACCATTATCAAAACATAAATATTTTACATAGAGCCAGATATAGCAGTAGTTGAACAAGTGACCAGAACGTTGTGTCAAAAGGGTAGATTTTAGACAAGTTTAAAGGGGCAGGTAGAGGGAGAGATGCAGAGAAGTGTGTGGGGCAGAATACCCCAACTGACAGTCCAGGGCAATTAAAGACCTAACATAGACACAAAAAGCTGGAGTAACTCAGCGGGACAGGCAGCATCTCTGGAGGGAAGGAATGGGTGACATTTTGGGTCGAGACCCTTCTTCAAAACATGGCTGCTTGAAGTGGGACAAAGAAAATGAAGTTGAGAATGTACAACAGCAGCCCCAAGCTGGCTGCAGAAGGCCAGGAATGACTTCTGTTTTGCATTACTCACCGTCAAAGATGTTTATCCTGCCATCTCCTCCACAGGGCTGAGTATGATCACCAAAGCACACGTGGTTACATTCTGTGCTGTTCGCCTCCCCATGTCTCCAGTAATCAGCATCATTCCCACAGAAACATGCGTAGCCTGACTCCATGCCAGCGAGCTGCAACAACAAATTAAAAATGATAATAAAGCTGAAACAAAGTAAAACAGCTGTAATCAATTTACGCAGAAGAGAGGAGCTGTTCTATACAGTGCAGTGACGCATCCAGATATTATACAGCTCATCATTCTCAGCACAGACATTGTTTAGCATTGCTTACTTCCTATCCCTTTACTCTATTGCTGTCTCTCTCTGAAGGCCTGGAAAAGTTATTGAAAGGGACACACGTGAGCAGTGAATTGATAGAATAGAAAAATAAAAACATAGAAAATAGGTGCAGGAGTAGGCCACTTGGCCGTTCAAGCCTGCATTGCCATTCAATATGATTATGGCTGATCATCCAAAATCAGTACCCCGTTCCTGCTTTCACCCCATATCCCTTGATTCCTTTAGCCCTAAGAGCCATATCTAACTGTCTCTTGAATACATCCAGTGAATTGACCTCCACTGCTTTCTGTGGCAGAGAATTCCACAGATTCACAACTCTCTGGGTGAAAAACCTTTTCCTCATCTCACTCCGAAATGGCCAACCCCTTATGCTTAAACTGTGAACCCTGGTTCTGGAATTCCCCAACATGGGGAACATTTTTCCTGCATCTGACATGTCCAATCCCTTAAGAATTGTATATGTTTCTATAAGATAACCTCTCGTCCTTCTAATGTCGCCCTGTGGCACACTGGCAAAAGTAAACCAGTTTGAATTAAAGGGGGTACACAAAAAAATACTGGAGAAACTCAGCGGGTGCAGCAGCATCTATGGGGCGAAGGAAATAGGTGACGTTTTGGGCCGAAACCCTTCTTCAGACTTGAATTAAAGGGGTTTTGGTTACAAACATCCACATTACTTCAGATGTTTTTGCCACCTCTATGCAAAGGTACAGATGTCATTTCATCACAAAGGATAACAATCCAAAGGTTTATCACTAATGCTGCTTTCAAACACTCCATTAAGAGAAGTAAATACTGTATGTGCTCATTATGAAGTGGCCCTGGTCTAATGATGGAAACCTTGTTAATTCCATGAATTACCTTAAAGCAGCAATGTTCAACCTTCTTAAATTATGACCCAGTAATCCAATGACTAATTCGACCATAATTTAAAGACACTTACAGGCAGACACTATTGTAAGTGTAGGACCTTTGATCCAAACACACAGTGTGGAGTTAATTCCCGGAAGTATTAGGCACAAACTAGAGTGTAACCTGGGCTGGTGGTAAATTGGGCCATGAAGCCTCAGCACAGAATATCCAAAGCAAGGAAATAAATGTCCTCACAACCCAGCTTTATCCCTGTTTCTTCACTCCACTTCTTCCTTTCCCCAGCATCTTTATACCCTGACCTCCACATCCTCCCAATCCTCCCTCAGCACACTCCCTCCATCCTCCCGTAGACTCTCCTCCTCCACCATACTCTCCCCAGCTTCCTTCTCACCTCATCCCCTCCCACCCCCCAATCTACCTCTCCCTCTGACCCCTCCCTCACCACTCTCTCTCTCTGATCCCTCCTCTCCTGCAAATTCTCCCACCCCTCCCACACACTCACCCCTTCCGACATTCTCCCCCACCCCTCCCACACAATCTCCCCCCACTCTCTCACACACTCTCCCCC
Source organism: Leucoraja erinaceus (assembly GCF_028641065.1). Lineage (NCBI taxonomy): Eukaryota > Metazoa > Chordata > Chondrichthyes > Rajiformes > Rajidae > Leucoraja > Leucoraja erinaceus. Next base: position 643,439 of record NC_073401.1, on the reverse strand, counting down.
CCCCTCCCTCACTCCCCCCCACTCCCCACACTCTCCCACCCTCTTCCCCCCAAACTCTCCCGCCCCACCCACCCCCCCACACACACTCTCCAAAGCCTGCCACCCACCTCACCCCAGTCAGGTGGGATGCAGTGACGTGCGGTGAGGTCAATGGTTGGGGAAGCACTGGCTAGTATCAGTGGCCCGGCACTCCCTGTATTGATCACCGCGTCCCCCCAAGGAGAGAGAGGGGTGGAGCCGGGGCTGTGTGCGTGAAGCACGGCGACTGGAGGGGCGGGAGCATTGCCCTGGGAACGTGAGGGAACGACCCACCTCACCCTCTCCTCCTCTCCCCCTTCTCCGTTCACCCTCTCACCCCCCCTCCCCGTCTACCCCTTGCTTCCCCCTCCACCCCTCTGCTCTCTCTCCACCCCTCTCTCCCCCCTCCACCCGGGGTAGATCTACCCAAGCCAAGAGTACATTACTCCAGCGCGGAGCGGAGCCCCTTTAGGCACGGGGCCCAATTGGGAGCTCTCAGCGGCCCAGAACCTCCGAATCGGCCGCTACAAATCAACGAATCAACCTGCCAGACTTTTCTTTACAGCTATTTTCATTAGGAGTATGACAGGTGAGGCCCTGACTGCCCTGTCTCCCCTGACTGCATGTCCCTGGTGGGATGTGAATATTCTCAGCTGCATTCACCCACAATGCCAGTGGTGTGGGCAAGGTTGAGGCCTCAATGTCCAAACCATTCTGCCTTTTCTTGCAGTTTAAAACATTTACCACCTCTCATCAGCAATCTATTCAGAATCACATGCGAGAGTAAATCTGTAATTCATTACCTTAAACCTCTTATTCCTGCAGAACTTAATGCAGGTCTGGATGGTCAGTTTGTTCGATGTCTCACTGCTCCCTGATAATGGTGGGGGGTCACCATTGTCTTTAAAGCATCCGAGGTAGCCGGGCACTGTGAACAAACACAATACATAAGGTCCACATGTATTTCCCAAACACTACAGAGGAAGATCACCATTTCACTTCAATGCTCAACACTAACTCAGACTGGTGCAAATAAATTAGCATTTGAGAAAGGGATTTATGCCCCTGTCCCACTTAGGAAACCTGAACAGAAACCTCTGGAGACTTTGCGCCCCACCCAAGGTTTCCGTGCGTTTCCCGGTGGTTTTTGTCAGTCTCCCCACCTGCTTCCACTACCTGCAACCTCCGGCAACCACCTGCAACCTCCGGGAACTGCACGGAAACCTTGGGTGGGCGCAAAGTCTCCAGAGGTTTCCGTTCAGGTTTCCTAAGTGGGACAGGGGCATAAGGGTGCAATAGACTTGCTGAGCTGAAGACCACCTGATGGGGGAGTGGGCTCAAGGGATTGAATGGTCTAAATCGGCTTCCCCTGCTTGAACATGATTAAACGTCTTTATCTATTCATTCAGGAGATAGACACAAAGAGCTGGAGTAACTCAGCGGGTCAGGCAGCATCTCTGGAGAAAAGGAATGGGTGACATTTTGGGTCGAGATCCTTCTTCAGACTGAGAGTCAGGGGAGAGAGAAAATAAAGGTATGAAAAGGTACAGAACCATGAAGAGCCGGCAACGATAGCCAAAGGGACAACAATGATCCATTGTTGGCTGTGAAGATGGTGATAACGAAGGGACACGAACAGTACAACTAGCAGGAAGACTAGGGTGGGGGAGGGACAGAGGGAGAGGGAATGCAAGGGTTACTTGAAGTTAGGCGAATCAATATTCATACCGCTGGGCTGTAAGCTGCACAAACAAAATCTGAGGTGCTGTTCCTCCAATTTGCGTTTGGCCTCACTCTGACAATGGAGGAGGTCCAGGACAGAAAGGTCAGTGTGGGAGTGGGAGGGGGTTAAAGTGTTTGGAAACCAGGAGATCAGGTAGGTCCAGGCAGACTGAGCAAAGGTGTTCAACGAAATGATCGCCCAGTCTACGCTTGGTCTGGCCGATATATAGGAGCCCACACCTGGAACAGTGGATACAGTAGATGAGGTTGGAGGAGGTGCAAGTGAATGTGTGCCTCATCTGAATAGACTGTTGGGGTCCCTGGACAGAGTCAAGGGGGGAGGTAAAGGGACAGGTGTTGCATCTCCTGCGGTTGCAGGGAAGGTGCCTGGGGAGGGGGTGGTTTGGGTGGGAACGGATGAGTGAGCTAGGGAATTGGGAGGGGAATGGTCTCTGCAGAAAGCAGAAAGGGGTGGAGATGGAATGACTAGTGGAAGATGTGACTAGTGGTGGGATCCCGTTAGAGGTGGCGAAAATGTCGATGGATTTATATCCTGTATGCGACGGTTAGTGGGTGAAAGATGAGGGGACCCTGTCCTTGTTGCGACTGAGGAGAGGGGGAATCAAGAGGGGAGCTGTGGGATACCGAGGAGACATGAGTGAGGGCCTCATCTATGATGGAAGAACGGAACTCCTGTTCCCTAAAGAATGAGGACATCTCGGATGTCCTGGTATGGAACACCTCAACTTGGGCGCAGATGCAGTGTTGACGGAGGAATTGGGAGCAGATGATAGAATCTTTGCAGGAGGCAGGGTGGGAAGAAGTGTAGTCTATATAGCTGTTGGAGTCAGTGGATTTGTAATAGACATCAGTCAATAGTCTATCTCCTGTCTCCAAATAAGGGAAGGCAGGTGTCGTAGGTGGTCCAAGTGAATTTGAGTGCAGGATGAAAATTAATGAAGTTAATGAATTCCATGAGTTCTGCATGGGTGCAGGAGGTAGCACCGATGCAGTTATCCCTGCATCAGAGATACGGTTCAGGGATAGGGCCAGTGTACATCTGGAACTGGGATTGTTTGACGTACCCTACAAAGAGGCTGGGCCCCATGCAAGTGCCCATACCTTGGATTTGGAGGAAGTGGGAGGAATCGAATTAGAAGTTGTTAAGGAGAGCATTAGTAGAAGGAAATTGTATGGTTCTATGGTTTAGGATAAAACAGGAGGCTTTAAGGTGTAGAATATCTGAACATCCATAGTAAAGATGAGGGAGTGGGGGCTCGGAAAGCGGAAGGCATTGAAGAGACAAAGGGCGTGTGGGGTGTCTTGGACATGGGTAGGGACGGATTGGACCAGGGGGATAGGGTGGAGTCGAGTTATGTGGTAATGATTTCAGCAGGACAGGAGCAGGCAGAAACAATGGGATGCTTATGGATTTTGGGGAGAACCGCTGTGCGGGGCTGGGAACAATAAGTTTGGAGGCTGTGGAGCAAAGACAGCCGGAAGTAATGAAGACAATGGCCCAGTGCTCATCTGTGGTGCTGTGGTGTCATGTCTGTTTATTCATCTTCTCCATAAACATAATCAAACCAGACTCATCCTAGTGATTTATTGGTAGAAGAATGCAGACTGGGTTTATTGGTAGAAGAATGCAGATTGTGCTGGCACACAGTGGGAGAACCGCTTTACACGTCTCTTTAACCCCTTGCTGCCCCCCTTTTCACTCCATCTCACCTTCCTAACAATACATGCTTCCATAAGCAACTGAGGCCTTACACCACATTTGCAGTGACTAGTGGGGTGCCGCAAGGCTCGGTGCTGGGACCCCAGTTGTTTACAATATACATTAACGATTTAGACGAGATAATTAAATGTAACATCTCTAAGTTTGCGGATGACACAAAGCTGGGTTGCAGTGTGAGCTGTGAGGATGCAATGAAGCTGCAGGGTGACTTGGATAGGTTGGGTGAGTGGGCAGAAGCATGGCAGATGCAGTATAATGTGGATAAATGTGAGGTTATCCACTTTGGTGGCAAGAACAGGAAGGCAGATTATTATCTGAATTGTGTCAGATGAGGAGAAGGGAAGGTGCAATGAGACATGGGTGTGTTTGTGCATCAGTCACTAAAAGCATGCAGGTACAGCCGGAAGTGAACAAAACCAATGGCTTGTTGGCCTTCATGGTGAAAGCATTTGAGTTTAGGAGCAAGGAAATCCTACTGCAGTTGTACATGGCCCTGGTGAGTCCGCATCTGGAGTACCATGTGCAATTTTGGTCTCCTAACTTTTGGTCTCCTAAAGGAATGACATTACTGCCATTGAGGGAGTGCAGGGTAGGTTCACAAGGTTAATCCAGGGATGTCGGGACTGACGTATGATGAAAGAATGGGTCAACTTGGCTTGTATTCGCTGGAGTTTGGAAGGATGAGAGGGGAACTTATAGAAACATATAGAATTCTTAGAGAATTGGACAGGCTGGATGCAGGAAAAATGTTCCCAATGTTGGGGGAGTCCAGACCAGGGGTCACAGTTTAAGAATAAGGGGTACGCCATTTAAGACTGAAATGAGGAATGGGTCATGGCTCACCGGGATACCTTTCTCCGCACACGGCTCACCGAGGTCTCAGGTGAGGAGACGTGTGTTCACTGCGAGGGTGGTGAATGTTTGAGAATCTCCAGCCTGCAGCGCTGGGCAACCTTTTCACCCAGAGTTGTGAATCTGTGGAATTCTCTGCCACATAAGGCAGTGGAGGCCAATTCACTGGATGTTTTCAAGAAAGAGTTAGATTTACTTAGTATTAAGGGAATCAAGGGATATGGGGAAAAAGCCGGAACGGGGAACTGATTTTGGATGATCAGCCATGATCCTATTGAATGTCGGTGCTGGCTCGAAGGGCCGAATGGCCTACTCCTGAACCTATTTTCTATGTTTCTATTTTGCATTAAACCAACTGCTTCTGGTTCAAGTGGCACTCCCAAGACTGAAGGACAAAATCCATGCTCACATATGAGTCCAACACAGGCAGAGCATTGCAATTATTACCCCCACAGACCCGTTGAGTTCCTCCAGCACTTTGCGTTTTGCTCAAGATTCCAGTATCTGCAGTTCCTTATGTCTCCATGATTTCCCACCTCAGCTCCCTCTCCCTCCATAGTCCCCATGTCTCCTCACGTACAGAAATGTCTCCATCTTTGTTCTGACTGCCCTGGCACAGCTGAGCTTGCACAGCGCTGCAGGCTGGAGATTCTCAAACGTTCACCACCCTCGCAGTGAACACATGTCTCCTCACCTCAGGCCTCTGTGAGCCGTGTGCGGTGAAAGGTATCCCGGTGAGCCATGGCCCATCCCAGCGGGAGGCCTGGCCCACCCACCGTGGGCTCCGGTAACCACCCGCACAGTGAACCTTGGTGAGCCGTATCCGAACGCAGGCTTGACTCATGCCTCACCCATCATGGAACTGGGAGCCCACCTGGAGAGGGAAGCCTGGTGAGACATTGCCCATCCCAATGACAGGTCTGACTCACCCGTCACGGATCCCGCCGGAGAGAGAAGCCGCGGAGAGGAGGATGGAGGAAAATGGCGGCGGATGGTGTACAAAGGACCCGGTAAAAACAACGGGATGGGGGGGCCCTTACCTCCCTCATCCTCAAGATCGGCTGTGGGAGGCATCCCCCCCCCCCTTCCCCCCACTCCCGGGGAACAAGGGCTGAAGAAGATCGTGCAAGGAGATGGGCGACAGTTCGTGGGACGACCAGAATAGAGGCGACGGCTGCAACGGGCCTTTGTGGCCAACTGCAGCTGGCACCAAAATGGCTGCTCTTGCATATGGACTCTCTGTACATTCTGAACTAATCAGGGATTGTGCTTATTTATGTACGGTGATAGTCTTGCTAAGCTGCATGTTTTTACACAGTGTTGTAATACACATGATAATAACGAAACCATTCAACCATTAATGGATGAGATGTTGAACTGAGGACCTCTCTGTCATCGCACAACGTACCCCATGTCTGTCTTGAGAAAAGGGAAGGGCAATTCTCCCCCTGCTCTGGATAATGTTTCTCCTGCAGTCCATATCACTAAAGTACTAATTATTTGTCTTTAGAAGATTACTGAGTGTAAGAGCTAGCTTCGCACAAGTTACAACAGTGCATGAACTTCAAAAGGTTTGCCTGCAGTAGTTGGATGACTTTAAACGCCATAAAAACACATTTTTCTTTCTGTCTTGCATAAGGCGAGCTAATTCACTCTGGCAGCCAAATCTTCAGCACCTTCTGTTCATACATGTGTAACAAGATCTTGCAGCTGTCTCACTACAGAGCGATGAGTGGAGCAAGGTTTCCCCTCTTTAGCCTGAGGGCAACCTCAGCTGGCGCAGTGCACAGAGGAGGTGTGGAGCTGAGTTTACCTGCCTGCACAGGCTAGTTCTACACTTTGAACTTCAATGAAAGACTCCAGGCATTCAAGGAACACAGAAAGATCAAACATCAATTCTACTTATGGAATTATTTCCAACCCCCAATCCTCATGATTTCTTTCTTCAGATCCTACTCTCCAAATTGAGTAGGTTAAGCCTGTACTTGCCAAAGGTTAGAAGAATGAATGATGCTCTCATTGAAACTTACCATATCTTCACAGGGCTCAATAGGGTGGATGCAGGAAGAATGTTTCCACTGGCAGAGTCTAAAACCAAGGGTCACAACCCCAGTATAAGAGAAAGGTAATTTAGGATTTAGGTGAGGAGAAATTTGTTCAGAGGGTTGTGAATGATTAACTTTCTCTAAATTTGATTATTGTGGGGGCTCAGTCTCTGGTTCATTCAAAACAGCGACCAAGAGGTGTGTAGATATTACGGAATCAAGTATTGTGGGATAGTGCTGGAAAATTACATTGATGTGGATGATCAACCTTGCTAGACCCAAAATGCTGGAGGAACTCAGCAGGACAGGCACCATCTCTGGAGAGAAGGAATGGGTGACGTTTCAGGGTGAGACCGCTCTTCCAGACGTTTCGGGTCGAGGCACTTCTTGATGCATGGCAGAATCGGCTGGATACTCTACACATGTAGCTAAATGACCCTGCCACTGAAAGTTGTGAGCAGCCACATTATCCACAATGTGCATCATGAGCTCGTTTACACCTGGACTACGGGGCATTTATTATGGACACAAGATACAAGATACAAGATACTTTTATTGTGAAATGTGTGGTCACCATACAGCCATACAATTAAAATACAGAACACAACACACGATAGAGTCCAACATAAAACATCCCCACACAGCAGAATCAAAGTTTCCCACTGTGAGGGAAGGCACCAAAGTCAGTCCTCTTCCTCTGTTGTTCTTAATGTTCACCCGTGGTCGGGGCCTCCCGAGCCCTCCGCAGTCGCCGCTACGGTTGGCCCGATATTCAGGCGCGCTCGCCGGTATGGAACTCCGACGTTGGGACGGGAGAACAACCTCCGCGGCTTGGACCTCCGAATCAGCCGTTTCCTACGAGAGTCCGTGGCTCCCGGAGTCCACAGGCCGCGCTGAGCGGAGATTCAAGCTGGCGGCCCTCGGCAAAGAGTCCCAGGGACTTTGCGATGTTGGTCAGCACCGCCCGCGTTGGGAGCTCTTCAAACGTCAGCTCCACGATGTTGGAACAGCGGGCCCAGCACTCCCGGAGCTTCAAACGGCGATCCAGGTAGGCATCGCACCGCTCCACACCACGGTGAATCCAGCGCTGCAAATCCACTGAATTGCTGAAGCTCTGGTCCGGGTCCCCGGCAGGAAAGGCTGCTCCAATCCAGTTGGTAGGCAGCGAAGAGAGGGGCGAGGACCCGACTCGGAAAATAGTTGCGTCCTCGCCAGGAAGCGGCTGAGAAGCAGTTTCCCCCTTACCCTACCCCCCTCCCCCATGTAAAAAAAGTAAAGAAAGTAAGAATGGAGCGAGGTGGAGGATAAATGCGTGGCTGAAAGACTGGTGCAGAGGGCAGAGATTCAAGTTCCTGGATCATTGGGACTTCTTTTGGGGAAGGTGGGACCTGTACAGAAAGGGTGGGTTGCACTTGAACCCGAGGGGGACCAATATCCTAGCGGGGAAATTTGCAAAAGCAGCTGGGGAGACTTTAAACTAGAATGGTTGGGGCGAGGGACTCAAATAGCGAAAGGTAGTAGACAGAATGGGAGGCAGGAAGCAGAAAAGGGAAGCACTCGGACACAAGAGGAGAAAGAAAAAAAAGGAAATAAACAGAGAATAAGAGACGGGGGGTTTCTTAAATGTGCATATTTTAATGCTAGGAGCATTGTAAGAAAGGTGGATGAGCTTAGAGTCTGGATAGACACCTGGAAGTATGATGTTGTGGTGATCAGTGAAACGTGGTTGCAGGAGGGCTGTGATTGGAAACTAAATATTCCAGGATTTTGTTGCTTCAGGTGTGATAGAATTGGAGGAGCAAGAGGTGGAGGTGTTGCATTGCTAGTCAGGGAAGATATTACAGCAGTGCTTTGGAAGGATAGATTGGAGGGCTCATCTAGGGAGGCTATTTGGGTGGAATTGAGAAGTGGGAAAGGTGTAGCAACACTTATAGGGGTGTATTATAGACCGCCAAACGGGGAACGAGAATTGGAAGAGCAAATATGTAAGGAGATAGCAGATATTAGTAGTAAGCACAAGGTAGTGATTGTGGGAGATTTCAACTTTCCACACATAGACTGGGAAACACATTCTGTAAATGGGCTGGATGGGTTGGAGTTTGTAAAATGTGTGCAGGATAGTTTTTTGCAGCAATAGGTACCTACTAGAGGAGGGGCAGTGCTGGACCTCCTATTAGGAAATGAGACGGGACAGGTGGCGGAGGTATGCGTTGGGGAGCACTTCGGGTCCAGTGATCACAATACCATTAGTTTCAATATAATTATGGAGAGGGTCAGAACTGGACCTAGGGTTGAGATTTTTGATTGGAGAAAGGCTAACTTTGATGAGATGCGAGATGATTTAAAAGGAGTGAACTGGGACATTTTGTTTTATGGGAAAGATGTAGAAGAGAAATGGAGGACATTTAAAGGGGAAATTTTAAGAGTACAGAATCTTTATGTTCCTGTTCGGTTTAAAGGAAACAGTAAAAATTGGAAAGAGCCCTGGTTTTCAAGGGAAATTGGACACCTTGTTCGAAAAAAGAGGGAGATCTACAATAATTATAGGCAGCATGAAGTAAATGAGGTGCTTGAGGAGTATAAGGAATGTAAAAAGAATCTTAAGAAATAAATTAGAAAAGCTAAAAGAAGATATGAGGTTGCTTTGGCAAGTAAGGTGAAAGTAAATCCAAAGGGTTTCTACAGCTATATTAATAGCAAAAGGATAACGAGGGATAAAATTGGTCCATTGGAGAGACAAAGTGGACAGCTATCTGCAGAGCCAAAAGAGATGGGGGAGATATTGAACAATTTTTTTTCTTCGGTATTCACCAAGGAGAAGGATATTGAATTATGTGAGGTAAGGGAAACTAGTAGAGTAGCTATGGATACTATGAGGTTCAAAGTAAAAGAAGTACTGACACTTTTGAAAAATATAAAAGTGGATAAGTCTCCAGGTCCTGACAGGATATTCCCTAGGACATTGAGGGAAGTTAGTGTAGAAATAGCCGGGGCTATGACAGAAATATTTCAAATGTCATTAGAAACGGGAATAGTCCCCAAGGATTGGCGTACTGCGCATGTTGTTCCATTGTTTAAAAAGGGTTCTAAGAGTAAACCTAGCAATTATAGACCTGTTAGTTTGACTTCAGTGGTGAGCAAATTAATGGAAAAGATACTTAGAGATAATATATATAAGCATCTGGATAAACAGGGTCTGATTAGGAACAGTCAACATGGATTTGTGCCTGGAAGGTCATGTTTGACTAATCTTCTTGAATTTTTTGAAGAGGTTACTAGGGAAATTGACGAGGGTAAAGCAGTGGATGTTGTCCATATGGACTTTAGTAAGGCCTTTGACAAGGTTCCTCATGGAAGGTTGGTTAAGAAGGTTCAACTGTTGGGTATAAATGAAGGAATAGCAAGATGGATTCAACAGTGGCTAAATGGGAGAAGCCAGAGGGTAATGGTGGATGGCTGTTTGTCGGGTTGGAGGCAGGTGACTAGTGGGGTGCCTCAGGGATCTGTGTTGGGTCCTTTGTTGTTTGTCATGTACATCAATGATCTGGATGAAGGGGTGGTAAATTGGATTAGTAAGTATGCAGATGATACCAAGATAGGGGGTGTTGTGGATAATGAAGAGGATTTCCAAAGTCCACAGAGTGATTTAGGCCATTTGGAAAAAATGGGCTGAAAGATGGCAGATGTAGTTTAATGCTGATAAATGTGAGGTGCTACACCTTGGCAGGACAAATCAAAATAGGACGTACATGGTAAATGGTAGGGAATTGAAGAATACAGTTGAACAGAGGGATCTGGGTATAACCGTGCATAGTTCCTTGAAGGTGGAATCTCATATAGATAGGGTGGTAAAGAAAGCTTTTGTTATGCTAGCCTTTATAAATCAGAGCATTGAGTATAGAAGCTGGGATGTAATGTCAAAATTGTACAAGGCATTGGTGAGACCAAATCTGGAGTATGGTGTACAATTTTGGTCGCCCAATTATAGGAAGGATGTCAACAAAATAGAGAGAGTACAGAGGAGATTTACTAGAATGTTGCCTGGGTTTCAACAACTAAGTTACAGAGAAAAGTTGAATAAGTTAGGTCTTTATTCTCTGGAGCGCAGAAGGTTAAGGGGGGACTTGATAGAGGTCTTTAAAATGATGAGAGGGATAGACAGAGTTGATGTGGACAAGCTTTTCCCTTTGAGAATAGGGAAGATTCAAACAAGAGGACATGACTTCAGAATTAAGGGACAGAAGTTTAGGGGTAATATGAGGGGGAACTTCTTTACTCAGAGAGTGGTAGCGGTGTGGAATGAGCTTCCAGTGGAAGTGGTGGAGGCAGGTTCGTTGGTATCATTTAAAAATAAGTTGGATAGGCATATGGATGAGAAGGGAATGGAGGGTTATGGTATGAGTGCAGGCAGGTAGGACTAAGGGGGAAAAAAAATGTTCGGCACGGACTTGTAAGGCCGAGATGGCCTGTTTCCAAGCTGTAATTGTTATATAGTTATATGGTTATAAAAGTATGAAAAGTATCGAGAGAGTTGGCAGTCAGAAACTTATTCCCAGGATAGAAAGTCAAATACTAGAGGCCAAAGATTAAGGGGCAAAGTTTAAAAGAGATGTGCGGGGCAACTTTTATTACAGAGAGGGTGGTAAGAGTCTGGAATGCAAATGCAAAGCCTGGGTTGCTGGTTAAGCCTGATACGATCGTGCATTTAGGAGACTTTTGGATAGGCATGTGGATATGCAGGAAATATGGATTAGGCGCAGATAGATAAGAGATGGTCTTGACATCAGGTTCAGCACAGGCATTGTGGGCCAAAGGGCCTGTTCTTGTACTGTACTCCTATTATCTATGATCCTTGTGTATTGTGTTTACAGGCCTGTAAGGCTGCTGCAATAAGAATTGCATCATCCTGCTGTTGGTACATATGACAATTAAACATGCTTAACACTTGCCTCTAGAATTATCCATCAGCATTAAGCAGAAATTTAATATCAGTGGAAGCTCCAATAACCGGGCATGCCCAGGGCTTTGATGGTGCCAGATGAGCAGACTTTCGGCATTAATGGAAGTTATTAAGTCTTTGGTGAACATTTGTAACTTTGTTGGTGCCGGACATGTGGCCACCAAGAAATTGTGCCTCCCCCCCCGTCCCCCAGTCGCCCCCCATATTTTGATAGCGATTTCCATGCCTGTGTGAGAGAACCAAAGCTTTGTGAGTTTGATGGGAGTGCAGGAACCTATGTGCTGGAGGGGAGTGTATCAAACGTCATCTGATATGCCAAGAGTCAATAGTCAAGATCAATTTAATTGTCATTTGGACCCCTGGACGTCCAAACGAAATGCCGTTTCAGCAGCCATCCATTACACACAAATAGCCCCCAGACACAACCTAATTACCTTTTACATAAACATCCATCACATAGCTGTGATGGAAGGGCCAAAAAACTTTTCTCCCCACTGCACTCCCCCCCCCCCCCCATGTCAGAGTCAAGTCAAAGCCCCCGGCTGGCCCAGTGGCGATTCTCCGCGGCCATTAAAGCCACGCCGGGGGGTGCGAGGTCGCACTGGGTCTGATGTTGAGGGTGCCGATGTGCGCTCGCAAAGAGACGTCGGTTCCAGCGGGCGGGGGCGGGTGTCAGGCCCCGCTCCAGGAGCTCTTCAGGAGGGAGACACGGCGCAGAGATTTCGCCGTTGCAGGAGCCCCGAAAAGCGGTCTCCAGCCAGGATCGATCCGCGGGCTCTCCGGCGCCGCCCCGCCGCCTACCCAAGTGCAGCCCCCCCATCCCCACGCAGTGGCAGCGGCAGCGATAGCAGCAGCAGCAGCAGCCAACAGCAGCAAGCAGCGCTAAACCCAGCTCAACTCCACCTGTCCCGCCACTCAACTTCAGTCCGGCCAGACTCCGGGACGGCCCACGTGTACAGCACCACGAGTCCCCGCGCTTCTTCCCAGTTGGCAGGGCTGTAGGTCCTCGTTGCGGACTCAGAGTTGAGCTGCATTTAGCACTGGATTGAGCCTCCGAAGAAAAGGTCGGTGTGTCCAGTGTGTGTAGGGAGAGATTCAAAAGTTTCCCCCAAGAAATCCCACCCCCCCCCCTGTCCCCCAGTCACACCCGCATATTTTGATAGCGAAAAAATGCCTGTAATAAAACCACAGACAAAAAATAGTTTGAAGTGCGGACAGGCTGCAGGGGCCGTATCAAACGTCATCTGAGCCATACTCAACTATCATGATTCCATGGATCAAGTTGTGGATTGCTGGATTTGTACTTGGCACGAAACGAAACTCAACTTCACTCCAGATCCTTATCACTTCAGACTTTGATTAAATTCTTCACAACATCTTAAAATGGTTTTCCTCACAGTGTCTGATGGAATACATGCTGCCAGCACAACACAAAATCAATAAGTACACATACCCCCGACAGCAATCTTCACTGCAAGACCGATAATAAAACAACAGACCGATTATAGAGTAGATGATTCTGCTTTTACACCTAATGTCAGAGTTTACAATGAAGTCTGGAGATTGCAGGCAATGCACTGACCAGCAAATCCAATGGTAAAAGTCACCTGAAACAGCTCAATCTGACACGGATTCCACTAAAAACTGCTTTTTCACCCCTGAAGCTTTGAGAGAGAGAGAGAGCAGCGCCTATTAACTGGAATGACTGCATGACGAGGGGGCCAGAGGCTGAGAATGCAGAAAGGAACCTTGGTCTGAAGAGTTCAAAACAATGAATCCTCTTGGTAGATAGACACAGAATGCTGCAGTAACTCAGCGGGACAGGCAGCATCTCTGGGTAGAAGGAATGGGTGACGTTTCGGGTCGAGACCCTTCTTCATTTTGCTAGAATAAATAAGTAGATATTGATTCCTGTGACACGAGGACACAAATCTAAGTTGATAGACACTGGTTTCTTGGCTACATCACAAATTCTGCTGCATGGGCAGTAGAGGCAGATTCAACAGCAACATTTAAATTTGAAATGGATAAATGGTTTAAAAAGACATAAAAAGGCTATCATTAAAGGGCAAGGAACTGATTGCTGGGTCATATAGATGGCATATAAGGGACACTGGCCACCCATCTCAGGTCACATGTATAGTTCATCACCTTTCTATGGTGGGGACAGGTGTGGGTGGAGATAGGCCAGAGAAAGGTTTGATTAAAATGCATTGTAGTCATTGTACCGAATTAATCAAGCAGCACCTCGCTCCAATATTGATTGCAGTCTATGACACTACAGTCTACCATATGCAGGAATCTTTCAGCACATGCTTCAAGCAAAGACTGCAGCACAAGACATGAAGGTTAAGTGGTCAGCAAACAGGTGGGAATTGGAATGCAAAACGTGGTGGACTGAGTCTCATTCATGTGTAAACTATTATTAACTCATGTGCAGTTTTAATCTAATACCTCAAAGATAAAAATCAAAAATTATGTCACAAAACCAACAGCTCAGTGTTACATAAGCCAATTAGTTAATTGTTATTTTAATTCAAACTTAGGTCATCGTGAGCGTATATAGGGTGGCACAGTGGCACAGTCCAGTTGTTGCCTTATAGCACCAGAAACCCACTATGGGTGCTGTCTGTACAGAGTTTGTACCTTCGCCCTGTAACCGCGTGGGTTTTCTCTGGGTGCTCAGGTTTTCTCTCACACTTAAAAAACATACAGGTTTCAAGGTTCATTGGCTTCAATAAAATTGTTTAGAAAATTGTCCCTAGTGTGTAGGATAGTGTTAGTGTCGCTGGTTGTCACAGACTTGGTCGGGCTGAAAGGCCTGTTTCTGTGCTGTATCTTTGAAGTAAAGTAAACTGAACAGAAATGGGATCGCTTGAGAAATATATAGAGTGATGAAAACTATAGGGAGAAATAGTGAACAAAGTGAACATGTGGGACATGTATCTTTATATATTGCATATGAAATTAATTACTCTGGAATTGCATTCGGTGGTGATATAGAAGAAATAGTGACAGCACAAAGCCGAGTTACCAGTTTATGCGTGCTAGTCTAGATTCCGAATCAAGCCCTCTAACTATAATACCAATGATCAAAGACTAAATCACAATCAGTCATTTACTGTAATATGTGGTGAGTCATTTCAAGTTGCACATTTGCAGGACATCCTATTAAAAGTAACAGATACAGTGGTTAAAAGTAACTGCCAGAAATTAATAGGATGCAGCATTATGCATGAAAGTGTTGCCAGACACTTTGGGGGAGGCAGGGAGGTGGGGGGTGAGGTGGACTGGGAAATAACATTTGTAACATTCCTCCCTTCAGTTACAGTACAGATAGTAAAAGTACTTTATTGTTAAGTTTACACTCCAGCAGTATAAACATTGACTTCTCCAATTACAGGTAGTCCTTGCTTGTTCCTTCCTTCCCCTCCCCTTCCCAGCTCTCCTCCAGTCTACTGTCGCCGCCTCTTCCTTTCTTTCCCCTCCCCCCACCCCCCGACATCAGTCTGAAGAAGGGTCTCGACCCGAAACATTGCCTATTCCTTCGCTCCATAGATGCTATGCCTCACCCGCTGAGTTTCTCCAGCATTTTTGTCTACCTTACCGGCAACAGTGTGACTGGTCAAAGCCACTTTTCTACATGTGTAGGAAGGAACTGCAGATGCTGGTTTGAACCGAAGATAGACACAAAAAGCTGGAGTAATGCAGTGGGTCAGACAACATCTCTGGAGAAAAGGAATAGGAGTCTGAAGAAGGGTCTCGACCTGAAACATCACATATTGCTTTTTTTCCGGAGATGTTGTCTGTCCTGCTGAGTTACTCTAGCTTTTTGTGTCCACCTTCCTGCATTGTGTTTAGTAGAGTTTGGGCATCCAGAATCTATACAGTGAAGGGAGATGGAAAGGCTACTCAAGTCCACTGAAAGGCCAGCTAAACCTCTGAGGGATGTGTCCCACTGGAAGCCTATCCAGTGCTATGGATAGACAAATCTTTCTGCATTGGCTGGGGTGGCGTTTGAACCCTCAATCCTGCATTTTCTGACTGGGAGGCAGGAATTGTGGAACTATTAGAAACGTTTACTTCTGCCCGAGTATCTGCAGCATGGTCTCTCACCTATTCCTTGGCACCTCGTACTGACTTCTGGAAATTAGGGGACAAATGTACGAGTGGTGGAAAGGATGGGAAGTGCCTATAGCCATTAGGAATCGTGTACATAAAATCATGATGTATACTGGGTTATTAACTTAACACAATAACCCTGCAATTTTACTTCGGAGTCACGTGAGTGACTACGTGAAGAACCCCGCCAAGACGCATGCGTGTCATATCGCTACACGCATTGCAATGAGTCACAGCAGGGGGAACGACGTTCCCCTTAGCGGCAGAATTTGAAAGCCGGGAACAGCAGGTAAGGAGACTTTGCGTTCCTTCCACTTACCTTACAGGTGGAGACATGGACCAGATCCACGAAAGCTGCGAAAAAGCTGGCGGGGGAGAACCGCGGAGTTGCGGGCAGCCAGCAGCAGCAGCCAACGGCACGCCAATCTCCCGAAATGGGAACAGCTGTGCCCGACTTCGCTCCCGCACCGGCCACGGCCGGGCAGTAGAGCGAAGCAAAAAACTAACAGAGTCGTTGACTCCGATGAGTCCGACTCTGAATAGCCGCGAGCGGCCAGTGCCCGTGAGCATTGGGGCCGGTTGGAGCGGCTTCAGGAGCAGCCGCGAGCGGCCAGTGCCCGAGAGCATAGGAGTCAGTTGGAGCGGCTGGAGGAACAGGAGCAGCCGCGAGTGGCCTGTGCCCGAGAGCATTGGAGCCGGTTGGAGCGGCTGTTGGAGCAAGTACTCCAAAGTGACAGGCTCCGGGAGATGGAGACTAGTCACAGTGGGCAGCTAGTAAGTCCTACAGCAGTACCTCTTGTAGGGCTGCACAGTGTTTCTCCTCTAGTACATAGGGTCAATTCTGGGCTGACCCTGAAGAGGGGTGCAGAACATACCCCTAGTGCACATGGGGTGCAAGAAAACCTATTGGATATGGTGTCCCAGTTTATTCAACCCGACCAAACTGGCCAAAACCTGGAACCTAAAATAGCTGCAAGTATCGACTACTTGTCATTCAACCAGCTATAAGGACAGGCATTATTGGACACCACAGCAAGACACTTACCACCAGGGAACTGCAAAAACACTGAATGTTCCCAGTGTCAACCAGTGTATTTGAAAACATGTCGGAGCCTCAATCAGAGCCAGGGACTTGAAACTACAGAAAGTTCTGAAAGTCCTAACAGCGGGAATTACGGTTTTCGCCCGCACAATAAACAAAAAAGACATGACACAAGATCACCAGGATGCACTGGCTTTATTTTGCAACTACCAATACGAGTAAACAGCATTAGGAAGAAGTGCCATCCAACCGGCTTTAGACCCTAATTTGCAGGCCTATGCAAACCTGGAACCTCCAAACCACCAATATTACTATTTGGAGGCAACTTATCAAAACAGGTAAAAGAACTTGACGAAGAGGGTAAAACCCTGGGGCTCATTAAAGCAACGTCTAAAAACTACTTCGGCCAGGAAAAAGCACCCCAGTCGGCCAAGACAAACTGGTGAAAGCTCAAAGGCCAGGAACACTCAACATCGGTCTTTTTAGGCCATGGCCCAGACCGGCCTTCCTGGGGAATGCGCTAACCCTCAACACCGACCCAACTACAGATCCAGACACCGGCGCCTCAACGTCCACGGAGGATGCCGAAAAAGTAACAAACCTACCAATAGTAACCATGGAGGTAGGTGGGTCTGGTTCCTTACGAGGTTGGTGGGAGATTACAATTCTATCTGGATGCATGAAATAAATTAACTACCGACACTTATATTTTCAGAAGTATAGGGTTATACCATAGAATATATACAAAAACATAATCCTCCAGTTCAGCATGTACCGAACCGAATGTTCATGCTTACAGGCAAAGAAAAATCAAAAGCGCATGCTGAACTACAGTGGCCATATAAAAAAGGAGTAATGGAGGAAACCGAACACGAATCACAGGAATTCGAGTCCAAAATCTTTATCATAAACAAGATGGTGGTTGCCGCATCATCATAGATTTGACTAATTTGAATACTTTCGCACTATATATTCATTACTAGATGGAAACCATTGTTACTGCTAAGCAATTGATTTCCTAGGTTACTACATGGCAAGCATCGTTTTAAAAGATGCTTACTATACAGTACCCATTAGAGGTGACCACAGATGTTATTTAACACAATGGATCATCTGGAGTTCACCCTTAACTCAGTTCGACTTTGCCAAAAGAAAAGGTTACAGCCTTCATGGAGGCTAGCAGCAAAATCATTGACATCACAAAACCATCCATCAGACTGATAGCAAGAATAATTGGCATTATAGTGGCTGCGTTTCCAGCCACACAAATCGGACCTTTACATTATCAAAAATTACAGAGGGCTAAAATACGAGCACTCAAAAAATTATGGTGGTCATTTTGACAGACCAATGAAGCTACCAACAGAGGCCATAATGGAACTAAAATGGTGGAAAGATAACATTAGGCATTGTTCCAATCCAAACATTATCAGCTACCCGTCTATGGAACTACAAACTGATGCCAGTGCACTTGGATGGGGTGCTACCAATTCCATCTCCAGCTGTGGGGGAGATGGAATGCACAGGAGGCATCATTATTACAAACACTGTGCATAAACTACTTGGGAATGTTAAGTGCATTCCATGGCCTTAAGTCATATTGTACTGGGTCATATCACCAGCAAGTTAGACTACAAATTGACAATACCACCGTGGTAGCATATATCAACCACATGGGTGGAAACAAATCGACATCATGTGACAATCTGGCCAACACAATTTGGCAATGGTGTATCCAGAGAGAGATATTTGGATATCAGCTACCTACTTACCAGGTAAATTAAATTTAGTGGCAGACAACAGGTCAAGCAAATTCAATGAAAACACTGAATGGATGTTGGATAAAAATTTATTTGCTGAAATTACAGCACGGTATGAAACACCAGATATCGACCTATTCACATCCAGGCTCACACCAGCTATCGAATTATGTTCATGGGAACCAGAACCTGGGGCAGTGGTAACAGATGCATTTTCGCTGCATTGGGGGATTGTTTATTTATGCATTCCCTCCTTTCTGCCTCATCAGTCGGGTATTTAGGAATACACAGCAAGACTCCGCATCTGGTATTTTGATAGTACCCAATTGGCCTTCTCAACCATGGGTCCCGGTGATACTCAACATGGTATTAGAACCATGCATCACCATCCATCCTAGACCTAATTTACTGGTTCATCCCGCAACAAGGGGAAGTTACCCATGTCATAATTATATAAACCTATTAATTTGTAGAGTTTAAAAGCACCTCTACTACACCTGGGACTGACGGACCGAACAGTGGATATTATTTCAGCGGCCCACGGACAGTCCTCCAAAAAAAAAAAAAACTTGGTGTCATCAAGAAATGGGACTGTCACAACAATAAACATCACCCACAGATCTATCAACATCCCGTCTGTTCTGGAATTCCTGGCAAGCCTCCATTACGATGAGAGGCTCAGTCATAGTGCCATCAACTGCGCCAGAAGTGCTCTGTCAACATACCTGTGGCAAGGAACAGAGCGGCATTCTGTTGGGACACACCCTGGTAACCAAACTCATGAGGGGCATTTTTAATGTTAATCCCCCAAGAACCAGGTACTTCCAAATATGGGATGTGAGCATTGTACTGACCATGTTAAGAAACTGGTCTCCAGCTACAGCTCTGTCCCTACAGAAACTGACTATGAAAACAGTCATGCTGATGGCCTTGGTCACGGCACATAGGGTCCAGTCACTACAGAAACTAAGGCTGGACAACATGACTATTTCATCTGGAAATTTAACTTTTCACATCAATAAATTAGTCAAACAAAACAGACAGGGGTCAGCAGGCCTAAAAACAGAATTCAGGGCCTATCCGACAGATGATCGTCTCTGTATTGTAACACACTTACTATTATATATGGAGTATACCAAGATCATCAGAGGGAAAGAATTGTCACTTTTAATCAGCTACAAACAGCCACTCAAAAGAGTGACAGTCCAGACCATCTCTAGATGGCTAAAACAGGTCCTAATAAAGGCTGGAGTAGACACTAACATTTTGAAACTTCACTCCACCAGGGCTGCAGCTACATCGGCAGCTATGAAGTTGGATGCTCCTATGGACCAAATCCTCAAGACAGCAGGATGGTCAATTGAGAAAACTTTCCAACGATTTTATAACAAACCAGTCATTGAACCTGGAACATTTGCAGAAACAATTTTAAGTTCTGTAATATAATTTACCCCATAAATAGGGGCTATAATTTGGTGTTAATATATTTATCGTTGGGTTTTCAATATCGTATTGATGTCTAATGATGTTAACACTATTCTCCCCATAATCAAGGCAGATGTGATGCATGGACTCATTTCCACGGCATGAAATCACAGAGCTTTAAATTCTTCACATAGTCACTCACGTGACTCCGAAGTAAAATAGTAAGATTTAACGAGAACTTACCAGTTTGAAGTTTGATAGTTATTTTATGAGGAGTAACGTTGAGGGATTACGTGCCCTCCGCTCCCACCCTTGATCATATACTCACCAGGCATCTCTTCTCTAATCTTACTATGTTTAGTCATTACAGTTATCTGTGATTTCACACCGCTGCTTTGAAGAATGACATGCATGCGTCCTGGTGGGGTTCTTCACGTATTCCCTCAACGTTACTCCTCATAAAATAACGATCAAACTTCAAACTGGTAAGTTCTCGTTTAATCTTACTAATAACCTTGCGGCTGCTAATTATAGCTGAAGAAACTAGATGGAAATTTAGCGTAGAAAGTTACACAGCTTTTGTTAAACAGCAAAGGCAAACATTTCTGGCCATATTTTAACATTTAAATTTTCGTCAATAGAAAAAGTATATATATAAGTGTAACAGCATTAAATCACGTAGGTTGCCGCAACCAGCCTTGGAAATGATGTTATGGCTGCGAATGGACCACAAACCCCACGTCTGTGAAATTCACTCTAATGTTAATGATGTACAGGGCACAGTGAACGAAGTACAGAAAAGGCCATGTTATTAAGGAATTAAAGGTCACTAAATACTGTTGTTACAATATCTTCCAAAAAGTTCACAGCGGGAGCTCTGTACCCACAGCGTTTAGGAAGAGTACACCTCGGTAGCATCCTCACGTAACAGCCTTTAGGGAATGTAACATCCTCACACAGGGACATGTTGAGAATCCACTCATCATTCCATGCCAAAGGTAGACACAGAAAACTGGAGTAACTCTGGAGAGATGCTGCCTGTCCCGCTGAGTTACTCCAGCCTTTTGTGTCTATCTTCAGTTTAAACCAGCAGTAGCAGTACCTTCCTACATATCTTTCCATGCCGATCTGTCTGACAGAAAGCCAAGACAACACAGCCCCTCGGAACATCTTGGCCTCTCAATGGAGGTCTTAAATGATAGCAAGTGGGAGAATCTGGACCAGCCACAACCTTGGAGGAATTAACCAAGTCCATCCTTGCCCGTGAGCTGAATGAAACACCTGGAAGTGACGGCTTCCCGGCTAAACTCTGCTCGGCTCTGTTGAACTAGACTGGAAGATTGCGACATGATGTTTCTGGCCAGCAGCTTCGTGATAAATTCACTCTCATGAGAGCAATAGACAGGGGGAATGCACAGCCTTTTACCCAGAGCTGGGGAAATCACGAAACAGAGGACATAGGTTGGAGGTGAGAGGGGAAATATTTAGTATGAACCTGTGAGGCAACCCTTTCACACAGAGGGAGGCGGGTGTATGGAATGAGATGCCAGAGGAGATAGTTGAAGCAGGTACTATAACAACATTTAAAAAAAACATTTGGGCAGGTACATGGCTATCCATGTAAACATTTTTGAAAGGTTTAGAAGGGAGATAGGCCATGCGTGGGCAGTTGAAATGGTGGAGATGTGGCATCTTGGGCGGCAGAGACAAGTTGAGCCAAAGGGCCTTTTTCTGTGCTGTATGACTATAACCATCTACAAACAGAAGGGGGAGAGGTCAAACATCAGGAATTAGAAACCCATCCTACTCTTGAATGTGGATGAAAAGAACCTGTCCAAGGTTGTCACCAATTGGGCAAGTCAGATCTCAGTCAGGTGATCCATTCAGACCAAACCTGTGCTGTACCTGACAGGAGCAATGTGATGGCCTATGTGTGGGATCAGCGAATGGACACTTGCCTGGTCAACTTGAATCAAGAGAAGGCTTATGGCAGGATATCGTACACAGGATATCACAGGAAAGGATAAAATAAAACCGTGACTGTAAGAGTGGCACACCCCTCTTGGTGACTAGCTAGAGCCTGATCATCAGCTATGAGGGGCTCTTGCATTGCTGTTCATGGCATTGGCGTGATCCATACCCTATTCCTCTGCAGTGGCCATCACCCCAGCCATTATCTGCTTCATGTTGGGATTTAAGTTGTGTTATATCCAACAGTTCAAGGTGCATAAGTCCCTAAACAAGAAAGGCAAAAGCATATTGAACATTGTCCTTGTACTGATGAACATTTTAATGTGTGGCTGTGTCAAAGTGCACATGGAACCAAAGTACGCAAACATCAGGTTTCAATAAGTGCTGAGGTTCCAACTGGACCTGACCTTTCAAAATATGCTCCTGGTCTCCTTCCTACACTGTCAAAGCCAGGCTGCCTTTAGGCCGGCTGCGATGAGGATGAGATGATTAGCCACCTTTTTATGGACTGCAGAGTTGCAAAGAAGATCTGGAAAAGGATGCAAGGGTTCCTGAAGCAGCTGCATAACAGAGGGTTCTCTAAGGAAACTTCATCATTTAAGAAAGGCAACAGGGACATAGCACGAAATTATAGGCCAGTGGGCCTTACATCAGTGGTTAGGAAATGAGTGATTCCAAGGAACAAGATTCATGTGTATTTGGAATTGCATGGACATATTAATTAAATGCAGCATGGCTGTGTGCATGGGAAGTACTCTCTCACAAATTCAATTGATGTTTTGGAGAAAGTATTTAATGTTGTTGTTTATTGTTTAGTTTATTGTCCCGTGTACCGAGTTACAGTGAAAAGCTTTTGTTGCGCGCTAACCAGTCAACGGAAAGACAATACTTCTTTACAATTAAGCTATTCACTGTGTACAGATACATGATAAAGGGAATAACATGAGTAAAGTCCAATCAAAGATAGTCCAAGGGTCTCCAACGAGATAGATAGTAGTTTAGGACTGCTCTCTGGTTGTGGTAGGATGATTCAGTTGCCTGATAACTCCCTGAATCTAGAGGTGTGCTTTTTCAAACTTGTACATCTTTTGCACTATGGGAGAGGGGAGAAGAGGCAGGCAGAAGTGGTCAGGGTGCGACTCATACTTGATTATGCTGCTGGCCTTGACGAAGCAGCGTGAGGTATAAATGGAGTCAATGGAAGGGAGGTTGGTTTGTGCGTCCACACTTCTCTGTGATGAAGGTGGCTGCTGAGAGTAGGCACTGGATGTTATCTGCATCAACTTTATTGAAACATTTGTCTCGGTCCCGCATAGTGGACTGGCCAAAAATATCATGTCGCAAGGAATCGATGGTGGCTTGGTGTTAGAACTCAGAAGGTGTGTTCTTCTGACTGGAGGTCGGTGATCAAAGCAGAGAGGAATGCAGACCATGCTGTAGATGGCATCGTGGTTAATGCACAGATTGTAGGCTGAAGGGCTCGTTGCTCTTCTGTATTTTTCTATGTTCTATGTATTCTGTCCTAGGGGCTGTTCCCAGGGATGCCCATGATCGAGTACTACTGGAAGATCATCAACTCAACGAAAAAACACATTGCCGGAAACTTGTTGGTTGACCCGCACAAGGTGAACGTTGCCACCTGGTACATTCCAAGGAATTCACTGAAGCTTGGTGCAGCCAATGCAAAGGCTATGTGGGGAGGACTGTAGTCCAAGGTGCTGCCCTCACTAGAGATTCAGGAGCTAAACCCTGTGGACAAATATCTCAAACACTTGAATCAGTATTCATGTCAAGAGTTAGACATGAGTGGAATTAGTGGTTCTTACACAGAAACACTACCAACAAATAATACTATGAATGTTCAGACCAATTGGTACTGTATTGAAAAGAAAGCCATTTATCGTTTCTGTATTTCTTAGGTTTATATTTTTATGAATAAAGTTTGCTTTTGTAATAAAAATGGAAAATCCAAATTTGTCTCTGAAAAGATTCTTCACCAGGAATCTAAACTCAGCGGGTTGGGCAGTATCTGTGGAGGGCAGTATCTGTGAAGAGACAGATGATGTTTTGGGTTAGGACCCTTTTCCATTCCCTCCACAAATGCTATCTGACCCATTGAGTTCCTCCAGCACATTGTGTTTTTCCCAAGATTGCAGCATCTGCAGTTTCTTGTCTTAATGCATACCTCAGTGCACTAGGTGTAATTCTACATTCTGTGAGAGCCCCCAACATAGTGAAATACTCACCTGACTCACGTGACTTGCGTATTCACTGGCATTTGGAAAAACATGGACATATTGAGTGCGGCACAGTGGCACAGCGATAGAGTTGCTGCCTTACAGCGCCAGAGACCCGGGCTCGATCCTGACCATGGATGCTGTCTGTACAGAGTTTGCAACTATCTCCCTGTCACCGAGTTGGTTATCTCCTAGATCTTCGGTTTCCTCCCCCCCCACTCTAAAGACGTACAGGTTTGTAGGTTAATTGGCTTGATACACGTGTAAATGATCCCTAGTGTGTAACAGGCAAGTGCCGTCGAGGTAGGCAGTGCCATCCCTGACAAATTATGAAAAAGTAATTATTAAATATAAATAGATGATTTCCTATTCATTTACTAAATTCAGTATTTATTATTAAATGGTTATTATTTTAATAACGGATCTTCGGTCGGCATAATTCTGCCGTGCCTTTCATCTGCAGAACGCGTAATACACGTAACTATGTTCAACTCATGTGCTGTGGACGCTGCTTCAAGCCTTCACTTACAACGGGCAATAAAGGCAGCTGAAATCCTGCCTTTGCACCATGGACTGCATGCAGGGTGCTGTGCATGCAGGGTGCTGTGCATGCAGGGTGCTGTGCATGCAAGGTGCTGTGCATGCAAGGTGCTGTGCATGCAAGGTGCTGTACATGACCACAGGAGACGAGGCCAATCTGCGCATGTGCGTTTTTAAAAGATTTTTTCAAAATCAACTGACTGCTTACAGGACCAATCTGCGCATGTGCGGTTTTTCGATTTGCAGTGCATGCACTTTTTTTTCAGATTGTTAAAGGTCGACTGACTGCCCAGTGCCTACACTGAGTAATTACTCAGGGCACGTGCCTGGTGCGTAGGATAGTGTTAATGTGCAGAGACCGCTGGTCGGCGTGGACTCGGTGGGCCGAAGGTCCTGTTTCCACGCTGTATCTCCAAAATAAACTAAATTAGGGAAATTCTGCTTTGTGCACTGGAAGCACTTTCTCACAAATTCGACAGTATTTGGAGGATGTGTTGAAGATGAGGGTCGGCTCTGGATGTTGGCCACATTGAGTTCATTAAAGCAGTTGTCAAGGTCCCACATAGTGGGCTGGCCTAAATGATGAAGTCACAAGGAATCCACAGTGGGTTGGTCATAGAAGTCGGAAGGTAGTCATAGAGGGGTGTAACGGGCAACGATCACTTCTCGTTACTAAACCATCACAGTCAAACGTGCAGGGACTTTCCTCTGCAAAGTCAGATGTCTCTTCTTTCAGAATCCAAGAAACAAATAGACCTAGATACGGTGAAGGGACAAGGATGCAGCAAAGATGAAGGTAGACTGGAGTGGAAATCCGTCTGCAATGTGCATGACTCACTGGAGGGTTATGGCATGGAATGGCAATGTCCACTTAGGTCAAGGTTCTGCTGTGGGAAAATTTAATAGCACCAGGCCCTGGATCACAGCACCCACCCCTCGCGGTCTGAAGATCTGCCCCTCACATCTCCTTTAAACTTTCCCCACTCACCGTAAAGCTATGCACTCTACCATTTGACATTTCCATCCGGAAAAAAAGGTTCTGACTGTCAAAGAGTCAGGCTCGGGCCTGAAGCCCCAGGCACTAGGCCCCAGGCATCAGTTTGCCAGCCACACAGCTGTTTTCCAGCTGTGTGGGAATGAGAATGCACTGACTACAGGACAAGGGCAGTGGTGTGGAGGGAGGTATGGGTTGGGGCACGAGTTTGGTCAGCAGAGAGAGAGTTCATAGATGGGGACTTTCAAACACTGAAATGTTTCTGAACACTCCTTAATACAGTTTCCAACAGCACAAAAGAAAATGCTGAGATTGATCAGTCCCAGCTCCTGTGATCTGTGGGCTCCCTCATAAATACCAAACTGTTTCAGGAATAGCGTGTAATAGAGATCACATTACTCATGGAAGTCGCAGCTTTGCCCACAGCTCTGGCCTCAGGAAGTAGTTCTTTAAAGTGTCCCTCCAGCTGCTGAGCAGGGTTGCAAAGAATGTGTACATGTGATAATGATTGGTTGGGGGCTGCGCCTCAGACTGTGGGGACAGTGAAACATGTACAGGCTGCTCAGGAATTGTGAGTGCAAGGAAACCACTTCCTCCTGCAAACGACTGTGACAGGACGCTGCCAAGGAGGTATCTGTGTAGAATCAAGCCACATCTTCCCATCTCCACCCCTTTCCGCTTTCCCCAGTGCAACTCCCTGATTAACATCCATTCCCACCCAAGTGGGGTGGGGGACCCCAGGTACCTTCCCCTGCAACCGCAGGAGATGCAACACCTGTCCCTATACCTCCTGCCATGACTCTGGCCAAGGACCCCGACAGCCCTTTCAGGTGTGGCAGAGGTTCACTTGCACCTCCTCCAACCTCATCTACTGTATCCGCTGTTCCAGGTGTGGACTCCTATATATCAGCCAGACCAAGCACAGGTTCAGCAATCATTTCACTGAACACCTCCGCTCGGTCCGCCTAGGCCTATATGATATCCCGGTTTAAAACATTTTAAATCCACCGCCCATTTCCTCACTGACCAATCTGACCTGGGCCTCCCCCACTGTAAGAGTGAGGCCTAACACAAATTGGAGGAACAGCACCTCATATTTTGCTTGGGCAGCTTACATCACAGCAGGAAGAATATTGACTTCTCTAAAATCAAGTAACCTTTGCTTTCCCTCTCTCTTCATCCCTCCCCCATCCAGGTTCTCTGACTAGTTTAACTATCTTCCTGATTACATTTTATTTTGTTTGGTTTGTTGTCATTTCCCCCTAGCTAACAATGATCTATTCTGCATTTTCATTGAACTTCACCCCCTTTGATCTCTTGTTGCCGTACCTTACCCTTCCGTATCTCAATGTCGCCCTCTTCCCTAACTCTCACTGAAAAAGGCTCACCCTGAAACTCCACCCATTCCTTCTATCCAGAAATGCTGCCTGTCCCTCTGAGTTACTCCAGAGTGTCTATCTTAAGAGTCAAGAGTGTTTTATTTTCTCATGTCCCGCACCGGAACAATGAAATTCTTACTGACAGCCCTTTCAGGTGAGGCAGAGGTTCAGGTGAGGCAGAGGTGATAATGTCATAGTTATAGGAGCAGAATTAGGCCATTCGGCCCATCATCTACTCCGGTGTTCAATCATGGCTCATCTATCTCTCCCTCCTTACCCCATTCTCCAGCCTCTTCCCCATAATCCCTGACACTTGTACTAATCAAGAATCTATCTATCTATCTCTGCTTTACAGATATGTAGACATAGTACTCAGTAGATACCATAATAAACAACAAAAGGAAATACAATAAATTAAAAAATATAATATAGTGCATAAACAAAAACATAGCCTTGTCCCTATTTCAAGGGAGTTTGGAGTTTGAAGTTTAGTTGCAGTGTATAATGTTCAAGAGCCTGATGGTTGTTGTGAAGAAGCTATTCCTGGACCTTTCAGGCTCCTCAACCATCTTCCCATTGGCAGGAATGAAATGAGAGTGTAGCCTGGTTGGTGTGTGTTCTTGATGATACTAGCTGCCTTTTTGAGGCAGTGACTCCTGTAGATCCTTTCGATGGTGGGGAAGTCAGTACCCATGGATGACACCATGGATTGGATGGTGTCATCCACATTATGTCATCTCCTTCATCCTTAGGCATTCAAGTTGCTAAACCAGCCCATGATGGAACCAGTCAATATGCTCTCTACATATAGAACCTCAAGGAAGTATTTGTCAACATACCAAATCTCCACAACTTGTAAGAATGTAGAGGCTTTCATTATGATTGCATCAATGAGCTGTGTCCAGAACAGATCTTCAGAGATATGTACCACCAGGAACTTGAAGTTGGTGTTAGGTTTGTGGATCCTTGGCCTTCCTCTTCTAAAGTCAACAATCAACTCCTTGGTTTTACTGTTGTTGAGACCAAGGTGGTTGTTCTGGGACCATTCAATCAATCATTCTCCCTCCTATACTGACTCATCTGTAAAAGTAATTTGTCCAGCAATAGTTGTGTTGTCGGCAAATCTAAAGATGGAGTTGGAAATATGTCCGGCTACACAGTAATGCGTAGAGCAGCATATCTGCATTTAGGAGCTCTTCTATGCAGCTATGGAGACACTTGGATTCATTCACTGTCTGAGAATGTCCCGGGAACAGTCACAAATGCCCAAGCAGCCCTCAAACACTGATCACACTCACCCTTGCTGCAGGATCGTTTCTCTGCCCAGATACTCCACTGTGCTTGGAAGGAGAAATGTAGAACCTTACAATTTAGTTAAATACAATGTTTGCAAGGTACGGCTCACAGAAGTGGAGGGTTATGGTATGAGTGCAGGCAGGTGGGACTAAGGGGAAAAAAAGTTGTTCGGCACGGACTTGTAGGGTCGAGATGGCCTGTTTCCGTGCTGTAATTGTTATATTGTTATATTGTTATATTGTTAAGTGCTGGCATTCAAAGATGCATCCATGCCCTACCAGCACTCCCTGTGACCACCTGCCATATAAGCCACTTCCTCTGTCATATTTCTTTCTACATCTTTTTGTTATTTAGTTCTGTTGGAATGAATAAGCTGGGTGTCTTCTCGATACTTTGTGGGTGATCCTGCTGATGCCACTACTTAGCCTTTGACTGAGGTTTGATCCAGATTTGTTTGGTGGTTGCGCAGGAGAGATGAATGAATGAATGAATGAATGAATGAATCAATGAATGCATGAATGAATGAATGTATGGATGAATGAATGAATGGATGACTGACTGAATGAATGAATGAATGGCCATTGAACCATTGACCCATTGAAGCTATGCAAATAGTCACCACTTACAACGTTACAAAGTGCCCCCTTGCCAGGTCCCAGTTTATTCTCCCCCCTCCCCCTCTTCACAGCGGTCCCCACGCCAGGTCCTCCCTTGTTCCTTCCCTCGGCAGCAGAAACCTCACTCCCACGTGTCCGCCTCGTCCATCATTGACCGCCACTCCAACCTCCCCACTAATGATACGATACAGTACGATAAAACTTGATTCATCCCCGGAGGGAAATTGTTCTGCCGACAGTCACAAGCCAACAAGGTCCACCAGTCACGGAGACTCCTGTTGCCGCCAAGGCCCCACTACTGCCGAAACTCATGCTGCCGCTGGGGCACCCGCTGCCACTGCCGAGACTCCCATTGTTGCCGCCGAGGCTCCCATCAGCGCCGTTGCTGAGACTCCTTCAGCCAAGGCAGATCTCGCTGCCCGGTTTCACGGCAGTCCCCTGGGAGGCCTGTGCGGCGAGTCGGGCCTATCGTGGTTAACGCTGCCGAATCTTCTCCAGATGTCTCTGTGGCGCTAACCCAGGTCCTAGCCACGGTCTCCGTCACCCAAGGTCCGTTGACCGCGGGCTCCAACACGCGAGGCTCCGGCCCTGGCTTCTGCCGGGAGCCGTCCAACACTTCAAGACGTGCCTAACCTTTTAAATAGTTACATTTTAAATGTCGCCTTTACTATGACGGGAAGAGCTGCTTACTCACAGCGCCAGGGACATGGGTTCTATCCTGACCTTCAGTGCTGTCTGCGTGGAGTTTGCACTCTCCCCCTGTGGCTGCGTGGGTTTTCTCGCAATGATGCTGCCTGTCCCGCTGAGTTACTCCAGCATTTTGTGTCTACCTTCGGTTTAAACCAGCATTTAAACCTAAACTAAACTAGACTAGACTAAACTAATAAAAGCACCAATTGTGATTCTGATCAAAGTGGTTTAAAATCAATTCACCAGAAACTAATTTGGGGGCATTGCACACCCATTGCAATAAGTCTATTCTTATCAATGACAGCTCAGAAAAAACATGAAAAGATGCCTTTATGCTTGTGGACGCATGTTTAACTATGAGTGTTAGGGAGGAGGATGGATTTCACAATGTGGAATCAGCGCTACTGGCTAATTGACTAATTCACTGCACTATTTGCCCCACAATTATATACCATAGTGGAAATTATTCAACAGCTAGAATACTGGCTGAAGTTTGCTGTGTTGAGCTGCAGGGCAAACCACTTTGAGCCAGAAGGGTCCTAAGGGATGCTCTCACCCTGTGGGGCTGTGGGTTATAACTCCATGTACATGTAATGAACGTCTATGGATTACAAACCAACTCGTACGAATCATGCACACCTACACAACACACAAACACAGCAGGATGGTCCCGCAGTCTCATCAATGCAGACTTGTTCCTTCGTCTTTACTTCCAAAAGAACCAAACTCTTTTAAAAGCTGACTTAAAAGCAGAGCTCAGTAATAACATAAAAGGAAGAACAATTTCGCAAAATCATTCACTATTTCACAGGATGGATCCGCAGATTAATTCCCACTCCAGACTCAGAAAAAAAAAAACACTTTTGTAATTCTGTAGTTTAAGAATTCTGGTAATGTTTAACTTGTTATTTCTGAACTTTGCTGCATCATTGATTCAGATTCAATTTAGATTCAGATTCAATTTAATTGTCATTGTCAGTGTACAGTACAGAGACAACGAAATGCATTTAGCATCTCCCTTGAAGAGCCACATAGCAAACGATTTGAATAAATAATAATAAGTGTCCGGGGGGGGGGTGGAGATTGGCAGTCACCGAGGTACGTTGTTGAGTAGAGTGACAGCCGCCGGAAAGAAGCTGTTCCTCGACCTGCTGGTTCGGCAACGGAGAGACCTGTAGCGCCTCCCGGATGGTAGGAGGGTAAACAGTCCATGGTTGGGGTGAGAGCAGTCCTTGGCGATGCTGAGCGCCCCCCGCAGACAGCGCTTGCTTTGGACAGACTCAATGGAGGGGAGCGTGGAACCGGTGATGCGTTGGGCTATCATTGGTGGACAAGAGGAGGAATCTATGTCTTGGGTCCAGTTTGTCTCGCTGCTGTCATTTCTCTCCCAACTAACCCTCCGCATCTATTCTCTGGGCAACAGGCCCACACTGGGAATCCACCCAACTGGGTGAAAATCTGCATGGTGGCTGATGCGGAATACTACACACCACCCTGGTTTGGAAATATAGACAATAGTCAATAGGTGCAGGAGTTGGCCATTCGACCCTTTGAGCCAGCACCAACATTCGATGTGATCATGGCTGATCATCCACAATCAGTTCCCCGTTCCTGCCTTCTCCCCATATCCCTTGACTCCGCTATCTTTAAGAGGTCTATCTAACTCTCTGTTGAATGCATCCAGAGAACTGGCCTCCACCACCCTCTGAGGCAGAGAATTCCACAGATTCATAACTCTCTGTGTGAAAATATTTCCTCATCTCCGTTCTAAATGGCTTACCCCTTATTCTTAAACTGTGGCCCCTGGTTCTGGACTCCCCCAACATCGGGAACATGTTTCCTGCCTATAGCATGACAAAACCCCTAATAATCTTGTATGATTCAAAATCCCCTCTCATCCTTGTAAATTCCAGAGTATACAAGCTGAGCCGCTCCATTCTATCAACATATGACAATCCCGCCATCCCGGGAATTAACCTTGTGAACCTACGCTGCACTCCCTCAATAGCAGGAATGTCCTTTCTCAAATTTGGAGACCAAAACTGCACACAATACTCCAGGTGTGGTCTCACTAGGGCCCTGTACAACTTCAGAAGGACCTCTTCACTCCTATTCTCAACTCCTCTTGTTATGAAGGCCAACATGCCATTCTCTTTCCTCACTGCCTGCTGTACCTGCATGCTTACTTTCATTGACTGATGAACAAAGACCCCCCCAGATCCCATTGTACTTCCCCTTTTCCCAACTTGACACCATTTCTCTTCATTCCTTCACTGGTCGTAGATGTAAATCGTGGAACTCTCTGTACATCTGCACTGCAGCAGCACCTGTTTGCAGACTGCAAATGTTCAGGAAGGAAACTCACACCTCCTTCACAAGGCCGTGAAAGATGGGCAATAAATGTCAGAGCTACCAGCATCTCCCTCACCACATGCGTACATGAAAAGCGTTCAGTCAGAGCTGTTATTTAGGGTAACTGCAATTCCGTATGGCCACAGGGAAGTTACTCTCACAGTCAGATGAGTAAGAGATAAGGCAATCCATGGAATATAGAACTGTACATCAAAGGACAGGCCCTTTGGCTCACGTGTCCATACTGAAGATGATGCCAAACTACTAATATCATCTACACATGATCCACATCCCTCCATCCCCCGCTTATCCATGTACCTATCTTAATAATCCTCCTGAGAGGAATAGATCGGGTAGATACACAGTCTCTTGCCCAGAGTAGGTGAATCGAGGACCACAGGACATAGGGTTAAGGTGAAGGGGAAAAGATTTAATAGGAATCTTTATAAGAATCTTTAATAGGAATAGGTAACTTTTTCACACAAAGGGTGGTAGGTGTATGGAACAAGCTGCCAGAGGAGGTAGTTGACGCTGGGACTATCCCCACACTTAAGAAACTGTTAGACAGGCACATGGATAGGACAGATTTGGAAGGATATGGGCCAAACGCGGGCTGGCGGGACTAGTGTAGCTGGGACATGCTGGTGAGGGCAGAATGGTCTGAAGGGCCTGTTTCCACGCTATATCATTCTATGACTGTATGACCAAGTAAAGGTATAACCAAGGTAATATTAAATCCTTTGGCATTATTCAATGTTGGGCTATGTCAAGAACCCCAACAAATAGAAAGTGCTTCCATGTGAAGGAAATGCCGTTTTGGTTCTACCCTAATAGCCCAATAAATGCCTGTATTGTACCTGCCTCCAATATCACCCCTGGCAGCACAATAACATATCCACGCGAGTGCCCAGTGGATGGGGCTCCCCTGACGGGTGACAGAATGACTGACATGTCTTTACAAATGTACTTTCACACACATCATGGCGGCACATGTCCCAATGCCTGCCCACAAACACGTCTGCTACTCACTGTGACATGTCGATATGTCGCAGTATTTCCAGTACACGCCATCTTCATGCTCAGCAATGTAGCACCATGGCCTCACGTCATTGTCAGGGTTCCTAGAGAGGGAGAAAACTCATCATCAATCAGGCCTTGACTTTCATATACAGTTATCAAATCTGCGACCACGTTACATCAAACAGTTTTGGGGGATGCCCTTTTAAACATAAAAACAGAAAAATAGAAAATAGGTGCAGGAGGAGGCCATTCGGCCCTTTGAGCCAGCATCGCCATTCATTGTGATCATGGCTGATCATCCCCAATCAATAACCCGTGCCTGCCTTCTCCCCATATCCCCACTAGCCCCTAGAGCTCTATCTAACTCTCTCTTAAATCCATCCAGTGATTTAGCCTTCACTGCCCTCTGTGGCAGGGAAATCCAAATTCACAACTCTCTGGGTGAAAAAGTTTTTTCTCACCTCGGTCTTAAATGGCCTCCACTTTATTCTATGACTGTGGCCCCTGGTTCTGGACTCGCCCAACATTGGGAACATGGTTCCTGCATCTAGCTTGTCCATTCCTTTTATAATTGTATATGTTTCTAGAAGACCCCATCCCCGTTTATCCTTCTAAACTCCAGTGAATACAAGCCTCGTCTTTTCAATCTTTCCTCATATGACAGTCCCACCATCCCAGGGATCAATCTTGTGAACCTACGCTGCACTGCCTCAATCACAAGGATGTCCTTCCTTAAATTAGGAGACCAAAACTGTACACAATACTCTAGATGTGGTCTCACCAGAGCCCTATACAACTGCAGAAGAACCTCTTTACTCCTATACTGAAATCCTCTTGTTATTGCCAACATTCCATTAGCTTTCTTCACTGCCTGCTGTACCTGCACACCAACTTTCAGTGACTGGTGTACAAGGACACCTAGGTCTCGCTGCACCTCCCCCTTACCTAACCTAACCCCATTGAGATAATAATCTGACCCCTTGTTTTTGCCGCCAAAGTGGATAATATCACATATATCTATATTATACTGCATCTGCCATGCTATTTTGGCTATTTCGGTAATTTGAGCAATTTCCTTTAACAGGTCACTGGGACTGCTACCAGGCTGGAGGACGTTTGCCTGATTCCCATGCAATGGATACATAGAAACATAGAAAACAAGTGCAGGAGTAGGTCATTCAGCCCCTTGAGTCATGGCTGATCATCCAAAATCAGTACACTGCTTTCTCCCCTTATCCCATGTTTCCGATCTAACTCTCTCTTGAAAACATCCAGTGAATTGGCCTCTACCACCTTCTGTGGCAGAGAATTCCACAGATTCATAACTCTCTGGCTGAAAAAGTTTTTCTTCATCTCAGTCCTAAACAGCCTACCCCTTATTCTTAAACTGTGACCCCCTGGTTCTGGACCCCCTGATTTTTCCTGCATCATGCCTGTCCAATCCCTTAAGGATTTTAAATGTTTCTATAAGATCAACTCTCATCTTTCTAAATTCCAGTGAATATAAGCCCAGTCGATCCATTCTTCGATATTCTTCGATATTCTTTGATACACCTCTGCCACTGCAATAGACACAGCCGAGAGATCTCAGCAAGATGCATCTCCCGATTGAGGCTGCTATTATCACACTCCCCGTCACAAGCAAAAATAACAACTATTTTAATCTTCACACATTTAGTCTCAGTAAACGCATAAATGTCTCACCTAGCTACAGCTATCAATGGCCCTGTTTCCTTTATCATTGATACTTATTTTGCATATCTTTCATTCATTTGTTCTATATCTCTCCACATCACCGTCTATATCTAACGTTTCCCTTTCCTGTGACTTTCAGTCTGAAGAAAGGTCTCGTCCTGAAACGTCATCCATTTCTTCTCTCCAGAGATGCTGCCTGACCGCTGAGTTATTCAGCATTTGTGTCTAATCTCTTTGACAAGTTTCCATTTGTAGTTTACAACATTATACCTGTTTAGTCAACTGCTTTTTCATGAAGGCAGTGACTTTAGCAACTACAACTTTCCTCCTGGCCATATGCTTGTGATCATTCCCGTACTTACTGATCATGATTTTCTGTATGTTTTAAAAAATATATAACAATGGAGACGTGACAGGTTGGCTGAGGGACATTGGAATCAGAAAGAGGGATAAAGTACAGAAGCTACATAGGCCCTATCGTAGAGTACACAGAATAGCATCAGGCTGCACATTTCAACTGATCCATTGCTAATCATCTCCAAAAGGTGGTCGTTCTAATCCTATATCCACGCTGCTCCTCCCCAGCCATTCCTTCCTGCTGTTCAATGTCTTGTCCTCAAATGGTGTGTGACTAAAACCGGCAGCCACCTTGTGGCAGGCCCACAATGCAATGAATGCAATGTTGCTGACATTGGCCCAAATAAAAATTGTTGACATGAACATAAAAATACTTCCCTGCTCCACTTCACTGGATGTGATCTTCTCCTGACAACAGAACACAGTTCTAGTTTTGGCACTATTGAAAACAATCTAAGTAAAAGTTGATCAAGTTTCCGTTGATGGCAGCTGATGCACAAGCTCAGTGTTTGGTGTTTTTTAAGATACATCGTGGAAACAGGCCCTTCGGCCCCACTGAGCAGCAATCCCCATATATTAACACAAGCCTACACACACTAGGGACAATTTACACTGATACCAAGTATTCAAACCCAATCCAATTAACCTACAAACTTCAGGTAGACAAAAGTGCAGGAGCAACTCAGCGGGTGCAGCAGTATCTATGGAGCATAGGAAATAGGCAATGTTTCGTGCCGAAACCCTTCTTCAGACAACCTACAAACCTCTACATCTTTGCAGTGTGCGAGGAAACCGAAGATCTCAGAGAAAACGCACGCGGCCAAGGTGAAAACCTACAAATGCGTACAGACAGCACCCGTAGCCGGGTCTCCAATGAGGCAAGCACTATAACGCAGCAACTCTATTGCTGCACCTGTGTTCAGTAAGTGAAAAGCATACCGAGAGATTATTTAACAGTTCTAAAGACATGATGAACTCAAAGACTGTTTTACTTGAAGGACTGTTACAGGGAAAGTCAGTGGGTCACGAGGCTCAAGGCATGACTGTAGCTGAATCCCAATCCTGGAATGTCCAAGCTGACACACTTTGTAACTCAAGGCCATTCCTCCACAGGTTCTGTCAGCACAGATGCACAGAAGCATTTATGAAATCCCAGGGTGGTAAGTTTAAGCGGCTGCCCCACTGTGCCGACCGAGTTTAGAAGAGTTTCCCCTCGACTCAAACTCGCAGCATGGTCGACACGTGGTCCTAGTAGGTCCTATGAGGTCACGGGAACTCCCCTTCATGTTCGAGGGAAGTTCCCGCATACTCGCGACCTCAGTTTGGACGAGAAAAAATTTTCAGCATGTTGAAATATTTTCCGCGAGTAAAAATTGGTCGGCATTGTTCATTCTAACTGGTAGTGCAGTGGAGTGGGGTCGCTATTTAGTTACAGGCAGTCCAGGGCAGCCGTAGGCAATCTCCTTCGCTGACCGGGCATTTTAATTGGCTCATTGGAGCTTTCAGGACCAAGGAAAACCGACTGGTAATGTAAAATGCCCCCTAAATTTTATTGTAAGTTGTCTGGCTTCTTAAAAGTGTCTCACCACTTCTACTCTCCCCCCCCCCCCCCTCTCTCCCCCCCCCCCCCCTTCTCCCCCCCCCCACTTCTCCCCCCCTTCTCTCCCATTCTCTCCCCCCCGCACACCCTCTATAGCACTTACTGTACACTGAGCAGCCGTTGTTTACCTTCCTGTTCATATCAGGTATGAATTTCAGACAGCATTCCCCCGCTTTCCCTGGCCCCCGCCTTTGCGTTGGGTTTGTGTGTGTGTGTGTGTGTGTGTGTGTGTGTGTGTGTGTGTGTGTGTGTGTGTGTGTGTGTGTGTGTGTGTGTGTGTGTGTGTGTGTGTGTGTGTGTGTGTGAGTGTGTGTGTGTGTGTGTGTGTGTGTGTGTGTGTGTGTGTGTGTGTGTGTGTGTGTGTGTGATGTGTGGTGTGTGTGTGTGTGTGTGTGAAGGTGAAGACAGTGCTGTGTGTGTGTGGCACTGTGTGTGTGTTGTGTGTGTGTGTCCTGTGTGTGGTGTGCTGTGATGTGTGTGTGTGTGTGTGTGGAGGTGTGTGTGTGTGTGTGTGAGTCAGTGTGTGTGTGTGTGTCTGTGTGTGTGTGTGAGTCAGTGTGTGTGTGTGCGTGTGTGTGTGTGTGTGTGTCTGTGTGTGTGTGAGTGTGTGTGTGTGTGTGTGTGTGTGTGTGAGTGTGTGTGTGTGGCAGTGTGTGTGTGTGTTTGTGTGTGAGTGTGTGTGTGTTATATGTGTGTGTGTTGTGTGTGTGGTATGTGTGTGTGTGTGTGTGTGTGTGTGTTTGTATATGTGTGTGTGTGGTAGTGTGTGTGTGTGAAAGAAGTGTGTGTGTGGAGCGTGTGTGTGTGTGTGTGTGTGTGTGTGTGTGTGTGTGTGTGTGTGTGTGTGGAATGTGTTTAGAGGGAAAAATAGATCAGTTGATTGAACAGCGATTCAGCTCGAGGTTTTTCAGGCGAGTGCCCTCGAGGTTGAAGGTCGAAGACAGTCGCTGAAAAGTCGCGTCAGTGGGACAGGCACTTTAGTTTACAGATAAAATGTGGAAATGTCCTTCGGCCCATCAAGGCCATGCTGACCATCGATCTCTTGTACACTAATTCTATGTTATCCCATCCAACACATTGGAGGAAACTTACAAAGCCAATTAACCTACAAACCTTCATGTCTTTGGAATGTGGGAGGAAACCGGACTACCCAGAAAAATCCCATGTGGCCACAGGGAGAACATACAAAGTCCACACAGAGAGCACCCATAGTCAGGATTGAACATGGGTCTCTGGCATTGTGAGGCAGTAACACTACCCGCTGCACCACTGTGCCGCCCCATAACTCTGGGTCCAGAGTGGGAAGAGCCCTGAGTGCTTGGGGTGGTGAGGAGATGGCTCAGTAATGAATCAATTAATCAAAAGGCAGGAGGTTGGGGCAAGGGTCAACTGGCAAGGTTTTGGAAAAGTCAGATTGACGGCAGAGGGCTACGATTGATAATTTGGGGAGGTATTGTTAGTCAGAAGGCATGTGGTGAGAGGGTAGGAGAAGGTAGAGTAACAATAGCAACTGGGGGTGAAAGAAGGCCTTTGATAAAACAGCTGTGGAAGCCAATTTGAGTATTTTTATAGCGGAGGTTGATTAGGGTGAATAAAGGTGGCAAAGGTTCCAGGGAGAGGGCAGAGGAATGGGGTTTAGAGGGAAAAATAGATCAGCCATGATTGAACAGCAGAGTAGACTCGATGGGCCAAATGGTCTAATTCTAGTCCCATGACTATGAACGTATGAAATTGGTAGCCCTAGGGTAGAGTGATGGTCAGTAGTGAGACAGGGGGTAAGTAGTGAGGTCAAGGGATGAGAGTGATATTTAAAGGGAAGGAGGTTAGACTGTAGTTGAAGCAGATAGATAGCATTTAAAAGACATTTGGACAGGTACATGGATAGGAACATGGGCCAAACATGCGCAGGTGGGGACTAGTGTAGGTGGGGCAAGTTGGGCCGAAGGGTCTGTTTCCATTCTGTATGACTATATCTATGACTCTATGGCGAATAGAGGATTTTAATTTTCCCAATATAGACTGGGATTGCCAGAGTACCAAGGGGTTTGACGGGGTAGAATATGTCAAATGTGTTCAGCAAAGTTTCCTTTGCCAATATGTAGAGGGCCCTACAAGAGAGACGGCAAAGCTTGACCTGCTTTAAGGAAATTAGGACGGACTATTGACTGAAATGGCAATGAGCAAGCCTTTTGGGACCAGCAACCACAGTTCTATTAACTTTTAAATAATTATTGATAAGGACAGGGCTGGCCACAAGTTCATGTTCTGAATCAGGCCAAGGCCAACGTTAATGGTATGAGACAGGATTGTGATTGGAGTAGGAAGTTTGCGGGAAAAGGGATGGCTGTAAAGTGGGATACATGGGATATACAGGTTCCCATTAGAGTGCAGAGCGTTGCACACTGGTGCAGCTGGTAGAGCGCAACGCCGAGTTTGATCCTGACCTTGAGTGCTCTCTGTGTGGAGTTTGCATGTTCCCCCTTCGACCGCATGGGTTCCCTCCGGGTGCTCTGGTTTCCTCGAACACCCCAGAGACATGTGGGTTTGTAGGTTAAGTGGCCTGTGTATATTACCCCTCAGGTGTAGGGAGTGGGTGGGAAAGTGGGATAGCATAGAACCAGTGTGTATGGGTTGGCTGAAGCATCATAGAGCCACACAGCATGGAAACAGGCCCTTCAGTGCAGCTTGCCCATGCTGACCAAGATTGCCCATTTACACAAGTCCCAACTAACAGCGTTTGACCAATATCTTTCAAAACCTTTCCTATCCATGTACCTGTCCAAATGTATTTTAAATGGTGTGAACTACCTCCTCTGACAGCTCATTCCATATACCCACTACCCTTTGTGTGAAAACGTTGCCCCTCAGGTTCCTCCGATCACCTTAAACCAATGTCCTCTGCTTCCCCTCCATTGGGTGAAAGACTATGCATTCCCCTCATGATCTTATGCACCTCTATACAATCAACCCTAATCCTACTGTGGTCCAAGGAATAAAGACCTCGCCTACTCAACCTCGCCCTTGAGCACATCCCCTCGAGTCCTGGCTACATCCTCGTAACTCTTCTCTGCACCCTTTTCATCTTAACAATATCTTTCCTATAACAAACTGAACGCAATATTCCAAATGTGGCCTCACCAATGTCTGGTACAATTGTAATATAACATCCCAACTTCCATACTCAGTGCTCCCATTGATGATGGCCAATGTTCCAAAAGCCTTCATGACCACCCTATCTACCTGTGATGACACGTTCAAGGAACTATGTATCTGCACTCCATATCCATCAGCCCCACAACACTCCCCAGAGCACTGCCATTAACTGTGATGGTCCTGCCCTGGTTTGACTTTCCAAAATGTTACACCTGTCACTTGTTTGTATTAAACTTCATTAACTATTCCTCAGCCCACCTGCCCAACTCATCCAGATCCTGCTGTAATTTTCCAATGGCCTCCTTCGCTATCTATGATGCCACCCACTTTTGTGTCATCTGCAAAGTCGCTAATCTAAATCGCCTCAACTAAATCGTTGATATAAAAGACTTACAGTAATGGGCCATGAGACACACCACTAGTCTAGGCCTACAGTCCAAACAACAACATTCCACCATCAACCATGGCTTCTTTTCATGAAGCCAATTCTCCATTCAGTCATCTAGCCTTCCCAGGATAGCATGTGATCCAATGTTCCAATGCAGCCTACCATGTGGAACCTCATCAGATGTCTTGCTGAAATCCACATAGACAACGACTACGGCTTTGCTCTCATCAACCTTTTTAGTTACTTCTTCAAAATCAGATTTGTGAAACACAATGTCCCACCCTCAAGACCATGCTGACTTTCCCTAATCAGCCCTTCTATCCAAATGCATGTATATCTTATCTCTCAGCACACTCTCCAGTAATCTGCCTACCACAGACATTACACTTACTGGTCTACAGTTCCCAGGCTTTTCCTTGCAGCCCTTCTTCAATAGAATGTTCTGCAACATTGGCAGCCCTCCAGCCTTCCAGCGCCTCATCCATATCTAATGATCATCTATATATCTCAGCCAGGCCGCCTGCAATTTATTCTCAAGCTTCCCACAGTCTTTGAATATATCTGATCTGGCCCAGGAGATTTCCCCTTCAAACGCCTTTGGCCATTCAGCACCTCCTAGACTTATACTGACTGTCCTCAAGACACTTCCGTTAATTAGTCCAAATTCCCCCGTCTTCACATCCATCTCCACTGTAAACACAGATGAGAAACACCCTATTCTCTCCCTAATCACCCTCTTTCCCTAAATGTACATAAAATCTCTATAGATTTCCCTTAATATTATCTGCTAGATCTATCTCTGGCCTCCTCTTTGCCCTTCTGATTTCCTTCTTCAGTCTGCTGAAAGGCTTGTTTCCATGCTGAACTAAACTAAGACCTGAATTATTAACGATATTTCTCTCTCCACAGATGACCCCCTGATCTCCACAACAAATCCCTAATTTATGTGGGCATTTCAAAGTTGTTTGGCCTCTATGGACTTCATAAAGCATTTACTTCAGTGTAAATTGTTTTAAACATCCTAATATTGTTAAGGGTGCTATAAGAATGTAAGATCTTACTTAAAATTGTATCTGTTTAATATGTAGATATTACATCTTGCACCAGGAAGGAACAAAAAACTCTTTTAAAATTTAATGGCCATGATGAAGGGAAAGAAATACAATTGCTCATGGAAGAGTAAGGTTGAAGAATAAAGGATTGTGTGAGCAGCTTTTGGTAAACATGCTGCAACTGAAAGGTTAAGTCAAGGTGAGAAAATCAGCAGCAAGTCTGGAGACTTCATTAACAAAGGGGCTAGCACTGTCAAGCTATGAAAAGTCTTCTGCATCACAGCCTAAGAATATTGCCTGCCAATGTAAGCCCAGTGCAAAAACAAGATAAACTCAAAGCGTGCTCAAATAGTGTAGATAAGTTGGCACATCAAATGCCTATGAGATTACTTTCTGAAAACTACATTTGCAGTGGACCTCTCTAAGTAAATGGTTGCTCTGCCAACGCATAAATATTCAGTCATTAAACCAGGCCAAGTCCAGGAAATGCTGGTTAATTAAACATTTTCTGTGTGATACCAAACATGTAACGATGTCTGCTGCTGATTTAAAAGCAGGAGAACACCTTGTTTCATTTTTTAGACCTCCCGATTGTGTTTGACACCAGTGCATGGGTGTAGAGGCACCTGGCACCCCACGCTAACAAAATACAAAGGCACAAAAAGATCTGCCAATCTGGACCAGGCACCTGACCTGATCTGAAACCTACTGTGAATTACTGGGCGTTTTGATCATCCCAGCTTTATAATACATGATTTTGATAGAATGGAAGATAGACACAAAATGCTGGAGCATTTCTGGAGAGAAGAAACGGGTGACATTTTGGGTCGAGACCCTTCTTCAGACTCAGGAGAGAGGGAGAGGAGACTCAGGAGAGACCCTTCTTCAGGGTCAAGCGAGAGGGAGACATAAAGATATGGATGGGTAAGGTGTGAAAACAAGAGATCAAAGGGAATGAAGCTCAAGGTAAATGTAGAATGGGTCATTGTTAGTTGAGGGGAAGGTGCAACTGAGGCATACAGTCAGTAAAACTAAAACGTTAATGTATTTAACAACCAGGAGATCAGGAAAGGCCCAGGCAGACTGAGCGAAGGTGTTCAGCAAAACGATCGCCCAGTAATGGGTGACGTTTCAGGTCGAGACCCTTCTTGATGTTGGCCGGTGGACTTAGTCTCATATGAAAACAACATCAAATGCCTTCAACTAAAATAAATAAGAAAGTCAGAAAATATCTGACAGGTAAAAGGAACCAGAGAAATGACAAATCATAATAAGAGTTTAAAAACAGACCATATCTATATTACTAAAACTCTGTTCTTGACCGGTTTTGGCGATCTGTGCTGCGATTTCCGAGAGAACGCCACCACCTACGGCCGTCATTTTTGGCCACCTCGCTCAGAGCCCCCCTCCGCCGTATGTGTGCCGAGGATTTTTCCCGTCGATGAAATATGATAGCGATATTAATGATTTTACAAAATTCTCCATTCGTTCTGCTGCCCCCGCTGGCAGCAGGGGGGAGGGACTATAAAACCAGGAAGTGGTGTGCCTCAATCAGTCTCTGCAAGTGGTGTGCCTCAATCAGAGCTCTGAATGACACTGACAAATGTCTACAGCACTGTGAGTACCCTTAATTTGGTTTGAAAATGAAAATATGGTTAGAGGTAAAAAAGCACTGCCTGCAAATGGTTGTTTGGGTTTGGGTTGAAGTAAAAAGGCACTCTCTCTCCCCCCCCCTCCCTCTCCTCCCCTCTCCTCCCCCCTCCCCCCCCCTCCCTCCCTCCTCTCCCCTCTCCCCCCCCCTCCCTCTCCTCTCTCCCCCTCCCTCTCCTCCCCCCCTCACTCTCCTCTCCCCCCCCCTCCCTCTCCTCTCCCCCTCCCCCTCCCCCCCTCTCCCCCCTACTCCTCTACCCCCTCTCCTCCTCTCCCCCCCTCCTCCTCTCCCCCCTCTCCTCCACTCCCCCCCCCCTCTTCCTCCCCCCCCCTCTCCTCCTCTCTCCCCCCCCCCACAACCGCACATTGGGGGAACAGACCCAATGGGCCTGCACTTGGTCTATTATATCATAAAAATGTTACAATCAGACTTAAGAAAATGCGGCAGAGAGAACAGTGAGCCGGGATAATAGGACTGATGATAGCCGGAAGTAGGCTCTAATTAACACTGGCAACTCCCGCAAAGTACAAAATGTCTTTAGCGATAATTGGATTAAATGGCTGTCTAATGTCCCTTCAAATAAAATATACTTCGAGTTTTAATTAATATTAACATTGGCAAGAGACAGCTTGAGTATATTTCACAAAAATCAATTTCTCACATAGTAGGGAGAAATGGCCATGGCCCTGGACCTTCACGGACCTGATTTAACCAAACCTCTTCCAGAGCAGTGCTCATAGTCATAAAGTCATAGAATGATACAATGTTGAAACATCCCTTCGGCCCAACCTGCCCACATCGGCTACATGTCCAGCTACACTAGTCCCATTCGCCTGCATATGGTCCATCTCCCTCCAAACCTGTCCTATCCATGTACCTGTCCAACAGTTTCTTAAACATTGGGATAGTCCCAGCCTCAACTACCTCCTCTGGCAGCTTGTTCCATACAACCATATATAGGGTGGAAACGTTTTTCCTCTTTTCCAGATTTCTTCCCCCCCCAACCCACCTGCTCACCACAATCAGTCTGAAGAAGGATCCTGACCCGAAACTCCATGTTCTCCAGAGATGCTGCCTGACCCATTGAGTTACACCAGAACTTTGTGTCTTTCCTTTCAGAAGATAGGCTGATTGACAAAATTGCCTGGTAGAATGAGCTGATAGAAATTGCATCCCTTGAAAAGAAGAACTCACGTTGAAAGGGTGGTGATGATGGTGGAGGAAGGTTGGTGTGTTGGACACATGGAATGACTAATAGGGTTAAAGTGTAATTGTGGTCGCAGCAGTTGATGGAGGCAATGATTTTTATTCATGTTAGGAGTGATTCAGTGATCATAGTGGCCTGACGTAATATGGTAGTGCACCATGGTGTGGTTGACAGTTACAGGTTGGGCTAGGCACATTCCCGTAGCTTTCCAATAAGTTATGGGGAGAGGGCAGGAGAATGGGATTGGGAGGGAGAGATAAATCAGCCATGATTGAATGGTGGAGTAGACTTGATGGGCCGATTGGCCTAATTCTGATCCTATCCCTTATGATCTTATGATCTCATGACAGAGCCATCCTTTTATCACCGGTATCTGGAGAAAACATTCCCGTGGCTCCTTGTGGGAAGTAAGTTGGGTTGAGATTCAAGATTGAGGGTTAAAGTTTCCATCCAGAGATTTGATCTATGGACAAAATGATGAATAAATGTAACTGTCAGCAGTGCTTGCCCCTCATTGGGACATTTCCTAAGACATGATCAGATGCAGGTGAATGCAGGTTCTTGTGAACAAGGCAGAAACCTCAGAAACATCATTTATGTCTTTTCAACGTCAGCACCCACTCCATTTTCTACAACTTCCTTTGATGCAGGTGGATCTGCTCCAAATGAAGGATGATTCCACATGCCCATGAGATGAGTAAGTCATCTCATGGGGAGATACCGCACGCACTGACTGTTTTGTTCTCGATGTCTCCTACAGAAAGGAGTGGGCAATTTGTTCCTCCTTACACCCATATGTAACATTTGCAGTGCTTGTATGATAGGGCAACCCTACCAGTTCCAA
This sequence comes from Leucoraja erinaceus, assembly GCF_028641065.1. Classification (NCBI taxonomy): domain Eukaryota; kingdom Metazoa; phylum Chordata; class Chondrichthyes; order Rajiformes; family Rajidae; genus Leucoraja; species Leucoraja erinaceus. Next base: position 598,709 of record NC_073401.1, on the reverse strand, counting down.
TAGCTCGCTTGCTATTAAGCTTTTCAGCATCATCGTCAGTCTCTACGTATTTAAAGACACAATTGTCGACATTAAATTGCTGAGGGATGCTTTTGCAGTCACAATCTACACCTCCAGCTGTGACAACGAGTCAAGTCTGGATCAGAATTAAGTGCAACACATCACGCGATGAATGGTTGCATTAACGTGGGGGCAACATTGAGGAGCATAATGAGACACCAGCAATCTGAAGACAATTCCTGTGGTGAAAAACAGAGCTGTCATCTTTTGCTCGGCACAGAGAAATGATCATTAATATTTTATACCTATCATTTTCTTTATTGGATCCATACAGAGGTAGGAAATAATTCAGTTTACAAGTTAGGCGGTAGTGCATGGCTGTTTTATTTTTCTTTCAGTGCTTCTCCTTTCCTGAGTAGAGACTCCTAGGGATAAGGTTGCACAGCTGCCCCAGGTTGATCTGTCAGTCTGACATCAGATGTGAAGAAGCCTGCTATTGTGTGTTAGGACTTAGACACATCTGAGCTGTTTTGTAAAGGAGATGTGCCTGATGAATTTAGTTGACGTTTTAATGTGGAAGTCATCAGCAGGATGGATAAGGGACAGGTATGAGTTTCAAGAAGATAAATACATTTCCAAAAAGCCTTTGATAAGGTTGCACAAAAGAGATTAACAAAAATGAAATTAGAAACTTCCTTCGAACAAGCGATATCAGAGACAAAGAACAGGGAGAAAAGTGACATATACCAGATTGATAAAACATGAACATTTAAGTCCGACAAACATCTGATCTGCGACTTCAATAATAGTGTCATCGAGACACAGCACAGTAACAGGCCTAAAGATAGACACAAAATGCTGGGGTAACTCAGCGAGTCAGGCAGTATCTCTGGAGAGAAGGAATGGGTGACGTTTCAGATCGAGATCCTTCTTCAACTCAGAGTCATGGGAGTGGGTAACGAGGGATATGGAAAGGTACAAAGATCAAATGAATGAAAGATATGCAAAATAACAAATCAAAGCCAGCAAATCAACTATTTACCCTGATTCCAGTTTAGTGTGGCCTCATTCTGTCAATGGAGAAGGCCCAGGACAGAAGGTTCAGTGGGAAGGGACGTTAAAATGGTTATCAACCAGAAGACCTAGCAGAGCTTAAATGTTTGGTGAAACATTCGCCAAGTTGACGCTTGGTCTCAACGATGTACAGCAGGCCACATTGGGAACATCGGATGCAGTAGATGAGGTTCGAGGAGGTGCATGTGAATCTCTGTCTCACCTGGAAGTGTTGCTGAGGTCCACAGATGGAGGTAAGGGAGGAAGTATAGGGACAGGTGTTGCATCTCCTGCCATTGCAGGGGAAAATACCTGGGGAGGGGGTGGTTTGGGTTGGAAGGGATGAAGTTGCGGACAGAGTGGTCTCTGCAGAAGATGGAAAAGGGACGGAGATGGGAAGATGCGACTGGTGGTGGGATCATGTTGGAAGTGACGGAAATGTCAGAGGATTATGCGTTGGATGTGGAAGGCCAGGGGAATTCTATCCTTGTTCCGTCTGGGGGGGAGGGGGACACAGAGGGGATGCAGCTGATAGGTCCATCTATGATAGCCGGGGGGAAACCACACTTGCTAAAGAAAGAGGACATGTTGGATGTCCGAGAATGGAAAGCCTCTTCCAGGGGGTAGATGTGGTGGAGACAGAGAGACTGATATGAGGGGATACCATCTTTACAAAGGGCAGGTTAGGAGGAAGCATAGTTCAGATAAATGTGGCAATCGGTAGGTCCGTAATAGATTCACTGGTGGGTTAATATTTGTGAGGGGTATGTTCACCCTTCCATGGTGACCTAACAGAGGCTCTGTGTGATGCTTGTGCCCAGCTAGGTGACTAACAGTAATAAACCCTGGAAAACCCTGGAAAATTGCAAAGAGTTTAGTTAAAAAGACCATGAAGGAGGTTTTCAAGCTCAATCATGTGCAAGTACTTTATCTCTGTGTTTCCCAGCAGTAGTTGCCTGCAATGTTTACTGTCTCTTAGCCTGGTGGCTGCTGGGAAGCAAGTCCAACCCACGATTCTACAGCACAGCATCAGACACGGCTGCCATAGAGCTGAGTCAAATATCCAATGGGGGAACATTTCAAAGTGCTGCTTTTCAAACTGTTTGGGTAAGCTGCTGTGCAATAGACAAGTTCAAAAGTTCATAAGTTTTTAGGAACAGGATTAGGTTATTTGGCCCATCAAGTCTACTGTGCTATTCAGTCATGGCTGATTTATCTCTCCCTCTCAACTCCATTCTCCTGCCTTCTCCCCGTAACCCCTGGCTCCCATGCTAATCATGAATCTATCTATCTATGCCTTCAAAATATCCATTGGCCTCCACAGCATGTGTTTGGAAGGCATGGGATACAAAGGCCAGTGATGGCAGCGTCGTACACTGAGTGAGGAACACAACCCAGAGATGCAGAAATCACCATCAGTTATGCCAGTGATCAATAATGCAGAGACATAGGCAAAGCAGTGGTGATGTCCAATGGATTGTAGTGTTTGTTCCTTCTTTTACTGTAAGTAAAAATGAGGACTGCAGTTCGCTCCTTTCACTGTTACTCTCTGTCGCAGTGACAACTGCACACTGCACAATGTCATTGAATGATCTCATCAACAATCAGACAAACATATATGCCAAAATACATTGCATCCACAGTAACCTGCCCCAATTGCTGATGATTACTTGAAGTAATTCATGACATGACTTCAGAATTAAGGGACAGAAGTTTAGGGGTAATATGAGGGGGAACTTCTTTACTCAGAGAGTGGTAGCGGTGTGGAATGAGCTTCCAGTGCAAGTGGTGGAGGCAGGTTCATTGGTATCATTTAAAAATAAATTGGATAGGCATATGGACGAGAAGGGAATGGAGGGTTATGGTATGAGTGCAGGCAGGTGGGACTAAGGGGAAAAAAATTTGTTCGGCACGGACTTGTAGGGCCGAGATGGCCTGTTTCCGTGCTGTAATTGTTATATGGTTTGTTATATGGTAATTGCTAGCCCAGTGTTGTGCATATAATGCTTCTTGCACACACATTACACTAGAGAAAGTCAACCAGTCCCATTTGCCCCCTCTTTCTCAGGGGTATTTTTCCCCAGTGTTTTGCTCTGTTGCAGATCTCCCTCAACTAACATCTGTGATAGACACAAAATTCTGGAATAACTCAGTGGGACAGGCAGCATCTCTGGAGAGAAGGAATGGGTGATGTTTCAGGGACTTCGGCAGACTGTGATGTAGTACACAACCTTTTTGTGCAGTGAGATCTTTCAGCCTAACTGGTTGTAACAACAAGAGATCTCTACTCACAGAAATGCCATTTTTTATTAGCACTGAAGTTATATTTTGTGAAGAGCTATCGTAGTTATTCCAGACTGCTGCTGCTACACTTATGTGCCTGTCCCACTTAGGCGACTTTTTAGGCGACTGCAGGAGACTATGCAGTCGCCACATGTTCGCGGGTAGTTGTCGGGGAGTCGCCTTCATGGTCATGAGGAGTTCCCGCATTCTGGCAACTAGTCGCGGCTTCATTATGAGCGCCGTGAATTTAGAACCAATAGACACTTTTTTTTGCAAGCTTTAGAACCAATAGACACTTTTTTTTGCAAGCTTTAGAACCAATAGACACTTTGCAAGCTTTAGAACCAATAGAGACACCTTTTTTGAAAGCTTTAGAACCAATAGACATTTTTGTGCAAGCTTTAGAACCAATAGAACCAATATTTTGCAAGCTTTAGAACCAATAGACATTGTTTTTGCAAGCTTTACAACCAAAAGACATTTTTTTATTTTTTTTTTTTTAAATTTTTATTAGAAGTTAATACAGCACAAAACAGTACAGTGGAGCCTAATTTTAGGCGCCAACTATGTAATACCGTAATCCATTCTATGTACAACCACTAGTTTTATGTTATGAGAAGGAAGTAAGCAAGACAAGAAAAAGAAAACAATAGAAAGAGGAAAAAGTGGAAAAATAGATGGTAGAGAGTAGAAAAACGTGAAGTGTGTATATAAAAAATAAAAAAGGAAGAGAGAAAGTGGAAAGTAGAAATAGAAGAGAAGGCCCCTTAAAAGAGAATTTTTCAAATCTGTATTCGGAGATGTAGCTCTATCCGCGTCATGAACTGAAATCAGCAATATTTACGGTACCGCTGCATCACATGATTCCAAAAAGTCGATGAAAGGAGACCAACTCCTTAAGAATTGGTCATATTTATCTATTAGTCGGAGTCTCATTTCTTCAAGGCGTGCTATGTCCATCATATTCCTAATCCACATTTTAACAGTTGGTGTGGTTGTAATTTTCCAAAATCTAAGTATCAATTTCTTTCCAATTATTAACCCATAATTAAAAGACATTTTTTGCAAGCTTTAGAACCAATAGAGACTTTTTTTGCAAGCTTTAGAACCAATAGAGACACTTTTTTGCAAGCTTTAGAACCAATAGACATTTTTTTTTGCAAGCTTTAGAACCAATAGACATGTTTTGCAAGCTTTAGAACCAATAGACATTTTTTTTGCAAGCTTTAGAACCAATAGACAATTTTTGCAAGCTTTAGAACCAATAGAGACACTTTTTGCAAGCTTTAGAACCAATGGACATTTTTTGAAAGCTTTAGAACCAATAGAGACATTTTTTTTGCAAGCTTTAGAACCAGTAGACACTTTTTGCAAGCATTTTAGAACCATTAAGGGCACTCACATTTGAGTAGACATGTGTTCAGTGATATCCACAGCTCAGAGAAATGTGACCCTCTGCCTTCCTCCAGCTTGCAGACACTGATTGAGGCACACCACTTCCTGGTTTTATAGTCCCTCCCCCCTGCCGCCAGGAGGGGCAGCAGAGAGAATGGGGAATTTTGTAAAAATATTAATATCTCTGTCATTTTTAAAATCCTCGGCACACCTGCGGCGGAGGGGGGCTCTGAGCAAGGTGGCCAAAAATGACGGTCGTAGGTGGCGGCGTTTTCTCGGAAATCGCAGCACAGATGGCCAAAACCGGTCAAGAACAGACTTTTAGTAATATAGATTGTGTGTTCTTTTAAGTGTATCGCTGCTGGCAAATTCATTTCACTGCACCTTCGGGTGCATGTGACGAATAAATTGACTTTGACTTGACTTTGACTTTGGTTAGAAGAAAGAACAAACTGAGATGGCCTCACCATGCTTGAGTTATTCTAAAGGCCACCAATAAGGGGAAATATATAAAGAAAACAATGGCAGAGATATTTAAGAAATTTACCAAAGTAGTGATAAATGGAAGCTTAAATCATCCTGATATTGACTGGAATAGTAATGGTATATAGATTGGGTAGACAGTCAGAATCTGCCATAGATCGGGTAGAAAGTCATGATCTTTTTCCCAGGATGAAAAAAATCAATTACTAGATTTTTGGACAAAGGGCATAGCTCTAAGGTGAGAAGGGCAAGGTTTAAAGGAGACAAGTGGGACCCATTGGATCCCTATTGTACGGGAGGCCTGGTCCCCCAATGCAACCCATTCCCCAACGCATTATTGCACCACTAACCCGTAGCCCCCACGGTAGGCATGGTCTCCCAACTCAACCCGTTCCCGAACGTAAGATTCCAACACTCCCCTGCCTCCCTCAAAAGTGGACTTTAAAAAAATCCAATTGCACTTCACCTGCCTGCCGCAGCAGTTCCAATTGTAATACCAATTCACCCTCCCCCTCCTGTTGAAGCACTTGCTGTGAAATCCCATTGAGGTGAGAAGTTCAGAGTGTTCCTGTCTTGCAACTTAATATCGAATTGTGTTCGAGGCTGGCAGGAAGGATTTTAAGCGTAAAAATCGTGTTAAAAGTTGGAATTTTTAAAGCTTTAACCATCAATAACATGAAATATAGCATCATCACTGGAAGGTCCTGGAAAAAGGCTCTCTCTGAGAAGCTGTGGTTACTGTTGGCAACATCCCAATGTTATGTCATTGCGGCAGTCGGCAGCTTGAGAGCCCATTGTGATTGGTACACTGTGAGTGGCATTGTGACATCATCATTGGAACCTGCTGGGAAAAGGCTCTCTGAGGGCTAAAAGGCCTTTTATAAAAACTTTAATCATGAATAACGTGAAATATAGGATGAAACCTTAAGTGAACCTAATTATGGCATGGAGGGGAAAAATATGAGTATGAATATGTAAAAATGTAAACGTGAGTG